>NC_049910.1:8807558-9095523 GCF_001411555.2 Juglans regia
AGCCACTCTATTGGCTTTTCTAAACACATGCTTAACAGACCAGATCTCATAAAGAGAGAGTAGTTTTTGTGCTTCTTTTGTAACCATATCCCTTAGTGATTCATTCTTGTCCTTTGTCAAAAGAGCCGACACAATCTGTTGGGAATCACCCTCTACAACAACCTTGGCGAGCCCCAGCTGTAGACCAAACTTTGCTGCCTCATACGCCCCACAAGCTTCAGCTAAAGAAGGATCTGGATACAGGGGTCTGCTCATTCTCAGTGCAGCAGTCATGAGCCCTTTATGGTCCCTAATGATAACCCCTATTCCAATTCTGCCTCCATCTTTGTCCACCGAAGCATCCCAGTTCATTTTGAACAATCCTTCAGGGGGGGGAGACCACCTATCCTTATGGTCTTCTTTTGGTTGAGTGCTTCTTGTGATCCTGCAGGTTTCCATCTCGATCAAGGCTTCTGATGCTTGTCTAATAACCTCATTGGGATGTAGGAAAACTTGTTGGAAAATAAACTTGTTCCTTCTATTCCATATAAGCCTCGACATAGTAGCAAATTCTTCTAGGATCTTCATCTCAGCATCTTGACATATCAGGTTCCATAACTCTCTAAAGGACATGAGGTGAAAGGATCTCTTTTGAAGAAACCTTGAGCACTGGCCCCATACGTCCTGAGCTGCTGGGCAGTTCCATGCCATATGAAATACAGTTTCCTTTTCATTGAGACAGATTGGACACCAAGGATTCTCAGTAATCCTCTTTTTGTACAAGTTGCTTAAAGTGGGAAGACCATTGCTACATGCTTTCCAGAGAAAGTTCTTGGTAGCTGGTGGCACATTAAGCTTCCATAAGACCTTCCAACCCTCTGAGCTCTGCTCTCTATTAGAAGACTGACCCTGACCTTGAGCCCGTAGTTCCTTGTGGAGATGGTATGCCCTTCGAACTGTGAATAGACCATCTATAGCTTTCCTCCATATAAGTTTATCAGGAATTTGTGATGTACTCAGAGGGATCTGCATAACGAGCTTAGCTTCCTCTTCTCCTAGCACCTCTTCAATCTTAGGCAGGTTCCAAGTTCTAGAATCTGGATCAATCAAGCTGCTGACTTGAGCTTGGATATCACTATCCTGTCTTGCACTTACCACTTTACCTGAGGCAGTCTGTGGAAGCCACTTATCCACCCATATTTTAATGCTGCAGCCATTTCCCACCCTCCACATTGAGCCCTTTTCAATCAGAGACTTAGTAGCTATAACACTCCTCCAGATGTAGGATGGTCTGTGGCCAACTTTTGCTTCCCCGAAAGAAAAGTGAGGGAAGTATTTCAGCTTTAATACCCTAGCAACTAGGGATTGTGGATGTTGGATGATCCGCCAAGCTTGTTTAGCCAGCATGGCAAGGTTGAAGCTTTCAATGTCTCTGAATCCCAAGCCCCCCTTAGATCTAGCTTTGAGCTACACTAGATCGGAGTCGGGGTTATATTTGGCTAGTTACTATAGCAAGGTCAATAACTTTGTAGCTATAATAAAAAAAGTTGACAAAAAAATATAGGCAGTTTTAAGAATTGTAGATATAATTATTGGATAGAAAAATGGTTGGCAAAAGAAGATAGTTAGTTTCAAGAATTATAGATATGATTATTAGATAGAAAAATAGTTGACAAAAGAGGATAGTTGGTTTCAAGAATTGTACATATGATTATTGAATAGAAAAAAAGTTGGCAAGAGAGGATGTTGGATGGAAAATGTAGATAGTAAGTTGAGATATTTATATGAAATTTTAGATAAGTATAATCAAATAATTTTAAATATTACCGTTAAATGACTATTAAAAATATAATTGTTGAAATTATAATTTGATTAGAATATGATTACAAATTAACATATGATTTGTAGAATTGTAAAATATGACAAAAATAAATCATATAAAAATAATAATAAATGTGAAATTAATAATATTTGATTATTATAAAAAGTTTAAATGAATAATCCAATGTGAGATTAGTGGAATAGATAAAAAGTAAAATATATGATGTTAGGGCAAAATTTGACTAATTGGATGGTCAATCCTAAATTCCTAATACTCTTAACACCCTCAAATCACAAAATGCCTTGAAGAGAATATACAAATTTTTTTTTAAAAAAAATGCACCAAACGTGATTATTTAGATCTAAGCTAAAACGCTAAAATACAAAAAACAAACCCTAAAATCCTAACGATGGCAGTTAACAGCTAATGACTGAAGACCACCGGAATCTAGTGGACTCCAACTACCCTATATCGGAATCCAAACCCTTCCCGGTGGTTGGGCATCCTTTTTTAAACAAATAAATAATTCCGTTTCTTATAAATTTGTATTTTTAATTTAAATTTGTATTATTATAATAAGTCTATCTAATTAATTATTATGAAAACAAATAAATCCAATTAACAAACGTAAAACGGAGTGGTTTCGTCTTCGTTCCTTTGAGCAAAAATAGCCGTCGCCGCCACTGCCACTGCCACTGCCACTGCCACTGCCACTGGGGACACAGAGAGACTGCCCGGGAAGCTTTCCCTTCAACTTCACCAAACCTAAATCTGAAGCCTTTGAAAACTGTAAGATATTCGTAGAAGGAGGCAGTTTCTGAATAGGTTATATAACTTGTTTTGAGAAATCGAAGTGTTCCTTGAAGGTACGTTATAGGTTCTGGAATAAACTAGTTTTTTCCTAGGCCATGGCGCTAAGATTTAGTGGGTATTCTTTTCTTCCGCTTCCGAATCTTATTCTCATTTTTTTTATAATATATTTTTTTGCACGTTGTTCCGTTTGGTTTCATGGAAAAGTTTTAATTGGAAACGGCTAAATTACAGATGTAAAAGCCCTTTATTCTCCGTGTTTTTGAGCTTAGATGAGTTTAGTAGAAACAATACATTTGAAATAAATGGAGCTTGGCAGACAGAAAGCAAAATAAAACGTAAAATTTGGAGTAAATTTATTGGGTATGCTTTCGTAGCATGTGTGGGAGGATGGGTAGACCAAGAAGCAAAAAGGTAGAAGAGAATCAAGAGATGTTCACGTAACATGTTGTTAGCGTTTGGTTTTCAACAGCAAATTATTGTTGCTTATATAGTTATTGTGATGAAATAATGTGTACTGTCATTTTGTTTAATAGGTAAATGCATACTGTCATTTTTCCTTCTTAAGAAAGAAGAAACTCTCAATAACAAATCTCATCCAAATAATTATAATAGGCATATTTGAGTGGAAGTGACTATAAATAATGAAAAATGTTAAAATGGAGGGCAAGATTGAATTCAGGCTTCTAGATATATTTACGGCTTAATTCCTTTTTTCTTTTTTGAGATTCGTAATTCTACACATTTGTGCCACTTTTGGATTCTAAAGTTGTTTTTCACCATCCATTTGGTGTGGAATTATGAATGTTTATATTTTCAGTTTTGTGATCCATGGATGATACATAAATCATGAATGTATTAATTGCCCCTGTTTCCATTCTAGCAGAATACGTGAATGGGTGAAGTTATTCTAGGGATGCCAGGGCCATGGGCCGATGATCATTGTGAACCATCTGATTATTATACATCAAAAATTGGAGGACTGCCTGTAAGTTATTTCTGCTGGTCTGCTTGCGCAACTTTTATTTGGTGTTATTGAAATATAATCTCTTCTCCCTTTTCCCCTTTCTCCTTAACAGGACTGGCCTCTTCAAGAAGAGGCTATAAGACCCAGCCTGCTTGAGTGTGGTGCATGTGGTAGTAAACTCTGTCTTATTGCACAGGTTTAACATTCAACATCTTATAAATTTTTTCGAGAGTATATCATTTGATGTGTGCAAAAGCTAAAATTATTTTGTTTCTTCCCAGGTTTATGCCCCAATTCCATGTAAGAGTCTAGAGATCGAAGATCGTGTTCTTTTTGTTTTTGGTTGTGTGATGCCGAAATGTGGGAGCAATCCCCTTAGGTCTTCTTCAACATTCTTTTTCTATATTACTGTTAGTACAACAATTGATATCCATGTTTTTCTTTTTCTCCTTCTAATTCTGTTGGCATGCAGTTGGCGAGCTCTTCGCGTTCAGAGGTCACCTGATGTAGATAAACCACAAACTGCCTCTGTGGATGTGGCCTCTTCACCTGCGCCCTCTGTGTTATCACCGAATACCAGCTGGTCGGAGGGTTTTGATGATGACACTGGTGATGACATGGATCTGGAGGAATTGGGTAAAGCACTCTCCGAAGCTGCAACCTTTGCTTCTCAATGTTCTCATTCCAAGAAACCACAGAGAAATCACCATTCTGAGACTTTCATGACGCCCGCATCTGCAAGTACAAGAACAAGACTGATGGATGCCAACACATCAGGTCTGGTTATGGCGTGGGAGACAACTTAAAACATACCTATCCACCTCTGTGTTGTGTTTCCAGTTTTTCATATCATAGCATATGTGATGCCCAATCCGCTCCCTCATCCATTTTGTACCCAAATTCTGTAGTACAGCACTGTTTTTCATGAGAAAGTTTAAACTCCTCTCCTGTGTTCAATTTTCAAATACAATTACTCATTTGACCGAGAACAACCCATGTACAATAATTCACATCACGTGGAAAAGAAAAGAAAAATAAGGATGTGGGTGAAAGAATTTGAATCAATTTCCTTTACATTAAAAAGAAGTGAACTGGGTTAGTAGAATCAAGATGATTTATTTATTGTTCTACTTGAAACCCCTAGAGGTTGACTTAAGTGGTAGGAGTCTTGGTTTTGGTTATATGCTAATCCAAGTCTAAAGTTCAAACCCTTGGGTGTAAACAACTTCTAGGGGCCATTGGATTGGGGGAATTTCCCCTTGAATTATCTGAGGTGCACTTGAGGTAAACTCCTTGCCAAGGGCCTGTGCACCCCCGTGATTAGTTGAGACTTTGTTCCTGACACCCGGTGTCAATAAAAAAGAAAATCATTGGTCCACTTATGTAATGTAAAGAAGTATGTTGTTATACTATTTATGGATTTAATAGTCTTAAATTTTGTTGTTGTATTTACTGGACATCAGTACGACTATGAGTAATCAAGAGTGCGTCTGCGAAACTTGATTTCTCATATTTATGTGAGAGATTGTCACAAGATTTTATCCCCACTCACACCCCAAACACCAAAAAAAAAAAAAAAATGCAAGAATATTAATTTTATATCCTTCTTAAGATATAAATTGTGTTGGAAGTGTTGTACTTGATTTACATGTTTGTTGATTGCAGTGGTACCTTGCTTTTATATTTATTCTCAGAAAGAGCCATCCTCGAGGGAATCCCGTACTTCAATTTGCTCGAATTACTCGACACTTTCCATTAAGGAGAATGGTAGTGATGCTGAGGGTCATGTACCAGGAGAAACTTGGGCAGAGGAACGTTATGAACATGATAAAGCATTGACTGCTGATAGGACTTACCTTAAATTCAAGCGTCAACTGGATGCATTTCCAGAGCAATGTTTCAGGTACAAATCTAACTATTTTATGACCCGAATAACATGCGTGTGATTCAACTGTTAGCTTGTTATGGCGGTCAGATGAGAGAGCACTTCTCTACCATTTTTTATTGTATAAACCCGTTCCACATTGGGTACAGGTCATGGAGCTTATGTCATCCCACCTGGGCTTCGTTAATAAACAATGATTATAGAGGCAACTAGACAGTGAGAAGGGGTCTATGTCTGAATTAGGGGTCATTATTATAAAAAAAAAGTAAAAAAAAGAAGAGGAAATGAACTTATGTTTTCAAGCTTCATTTTACTTGGCTGAGTTGAATTGGCTGGAGAAAATATCAGTTCTTCAACTATAGTTATTTTGGTGTTTCCTTTGTGACAACTTGAAAATCAACAGATGACATGCTTAACTATCCAATCGCCCGCCAAGAAGTACCATTCGAGAAGAACCCGATAAAATAATAACTATCCAGCTTCTAGTTCAACCTAAAAATTGCATACTCCTAGATAGTTCTTTCCCAATGCAGTTATGTGTTTCTAGCATTTTTAACTTAGAAGAAAAAATATGCCTTGCAACCCCAAAGCTGTCACCCCCTTTGTAAAGTGGTCCCCACAATACCATTTTTGATTTATTGCACTTTCATACCAAAACTTTTAGCTAATTACACCCTATTTCCAATTTTGAGTGTCAAGATATATGAAAATAGGTGACATGTTACAATCTTGATAGCTGAATCTTAAAGAAGGGTTCGCATTACAACTTTTTTTTTTTTTTTTTGATAGGTAAAAAGAAGATTTATTGATCCACGTAAATAGGCAAAGCCTGAGTACAAAGCATTACAACTTTTTCATAGTTTAAGAATGCATTGTGTAAAAAATGATAGCGTCAGATCTTAAAGGAGGGTGCACATTGCAACTTTTTGGTAGTTTGAGAATTAATGTGTCAAAAGTGTTAGTTTTAATACTTGCACGCATGGGCAATGCTCTTGTATATATTGGACTTTTGCCTATTCTTATGATCAATAAAATTTTGTTTATTGATAAAAAAAATGCTAGTTTGAATACTACATTTCAAAAGGGGTGATAGTTTAGAGGTGAAAAGTGGATTTTACCCTTAAACTTTATATATATTTTTGTATGTAGGTGATGCATATATCGACGGTAGAATTAGAGAATTATATCCTTTAACCTTCCATTTTTTCTTTTTAATAGTTTTCTCGATTTGCTGTGTACTCAGATATTCATATGGTGGGAAACCACTTCTGGCTACAGCAGATGAAGGAGAACCTGGGAGGTGCAGGCTATGTGGTGAATCAAGGCTCTTTGAAATGCAGCTAATGCCACCATTATTGTACTTTCTACATGAAGCAGTTGATGATCATCAACGAGTTTTGTTGGAGAATTGGGACTGGATGACACTCATTGTATACACTTGTTCCAAGGTGAATTTTCAACTCTTCTGTACTTAGTCTAGATTACAAACCTTTCTCTCTTTCTATCTACAAGTTTCACAAGTATTGGAGTGGCTTACGAAACAAATCAGTTTGTTGCTTTAGTGGTATCTTAAAGGTGTCCTTAGCGAATTGGACTTTTCATGTTTGGCAACCGAAAAGTTGAGTGAATTTCACTCCACTTCTCATCTTTTTTTTTTCCAACTTCATTCTCAAACATACAAACTTAAAAATATCTCATTCAAAAACTTTTCACTCTCCATCTCACAAATTTATTGTTCATACGTATTTTTAAGATGGGACCCACAACTTTCACAAAAAACCATAAAACTTTATCTCAACTTCATTTCTTCACTATTCATCAAAGACTTCTCAAGATTTTTGCATCCAAATATCACCTAAGCCACTGGCTAGTGAGTTAGGAAGGAGAGGGGATTGGTTTGGATCTGGTTGCTTGTGAAGTTTTGATTTATTTTGTTCCCATTGCACCCTAGCCCCTTTTCACATTAGCAACTCTCCTTAGTGAAGCAGATGCGTGCATTTGTTGCCACCCTTTTAAGCTTGTATATATAAACTTTGATACCCTCGATTTTAATGAAATTTGGTCTTCTAAAACTTTTGATTCTGTTCTTTTTTTGTTAGAACTGTTCTCAATCGTTTGATCAAGAAAAACCCAACTCAGGAGGCTGGACAGTGGCAGAGGAAGCTGTTGTGGTACAATGTGAGAAACCCTTGGATGAGTCGGCTCGACTTAGCTATTTCTCGTGATCTGTAATATCAGTTTGCAGAATTAGCAAAAACCTACCTCTCACATGGTAGTAAATCTTATACACTGTCTGTGAACTGGTCGTCATATATTCAGAATCATCGAGGAGATCTTAACATTGCTGCTGATGGGGTTATTCTATAGTAGTTTAATTGCAGAAATGAAGGAACTTCTTATGTATTGATCAAGGAAAAAGAGCTAATACTGCCTGCAGGAGTACTTGGTCATTTGGGGACAACAGAGATTGTGGTTTCACATGGTGGAGTACGATCTTCTCGTTTGAAGTGGATTACATCCATTTTGATACTTCTTATAAACACAGGCTTAAATACCTAGTGGTTTACTTAAAAAAAAAAAAAAAAATTACCTAGTGTTTTACATAATGAATTACTATTAAGTTGAAGTGAAATAAAGAGGATGATTGTCCTTAATGAGTTGGCTTTAGGTTGATATTTGATAGGGACAATACAATCAAGCTTTCATTTACCTATAGCAATGGCTGACCCTATCTTGACATAAGCGTGGAAAATCTTATTTGCATGTATAAGAAAATAGAAATTGCCAAACACCTTGTAGCAGCACCCTTTATGGGGAAAAGATCCCTTCTATGTGGTTCCATTTTTTGGGTTTGATTCTCTATATACTCCTAGTTGCCTTGGAGAATAATAATAATAAGATAATTTTTAGCTTAGGTATGGAAAGACAAGGAAAGATTGGTATATTATTTATCTAGTCATCTTATCAATTGGGACACCTGGCAGGAAAGTTGTAGACGCTGCAACAATGTAGGCGTTTCTTCAATATGAACTAAATTATTCGTTGACCTCGAGATCTAAACAGAACATAAAAGAATTAGCCTTGCCCAAAACGTGTAGAACAGTTCTAAACTCAAATTTTCATCTTTAGGTGAATAGAAACTTCTTTTGTTTTCTAGAGTAATTGGCATAAAACAACTTGAAATAAACATACGAAATAGGTCGCATAATATTTATTAAAAATTTAATATTATCCAAAATTCACTCAGATAATTATAAATATTGCAGATTCCACCTTATGTATTTGAGTGCTTCTACTCAGTCTTATGGATATGTTCTCTCAAAATTATCATTAGTATAAATTATATTTTTTTTATATATTTTTTAAACATCTTTAATTATTAAGAGAAAAAAAAAATCACAATTTTAGTAATATTCATTTTTTTAACTATTAAAAAAGAAATTAAAATATCCTAACAATAACTTTAATGAGACAAATCCATAAAACTAAGTTTCATTTTTTTATATATTGAGTAATACTAGAGAGAAGTCACTATAACAGTACATACTTTACACTCACTGCGTATCTGTTTCTAGTTGATTGTTTTCAACACTCAACTTGAGAAGATATGTAGTCTAGATGATATCACATCATATATACAAAATGAATATTCTTAATAATAATTTCAATCTATATTTATTCTTATATATTTATCTTTTCCACACTCTAAGGCACTATAGTCCCAAAAAATTTAGGAGATTCAATCCACAACTCTGACACGCACTTGACACATTCGGGACACGCCAGTTCCTAGGTTAACTGGAAACAGAGCATGACCGAGTCCCACCACGACGCGCAGACGCAGACGCAGTCTTGCTTACCTTTCGCAGTTAGGAACCATTCGTTTGGCCTTTTACAGTTAGAAGCAGAAGGAGGACAGCTAGCCTAGCCATAATTAAAAGGTCCAGTTGAGGGGGCGGCGGTGGTTCTGGCACCCACCTCAAAGAAAAGGAAACATCATGAAAATATAGCTAAAACACGTCACACCTTTTTATCTCTAATCTAAACCAAATCCGCGTTGGCATTGTTGCGTGGCTTGCTTGTATGCCTTCCAGCTTTAAAATGTTTCTGTTCAATTTTCTACGTACCTGTACATTCGACACTTATTTTATACTCAATTTAAGGCATTTAATCTATAATATTTAGGATTTATCCTGATCTTAATCGGATCATCTTTGTGTAGACCAATCTTTCTCGATACAATGAAATAATATTTAATAAAACGCATAACTTATATTGATTCGTATTTCTTAGATTAAAAAACTATACACACTCGTATATACAATTATTAAACACTGTCCTCTTCCATAGAAAAAATTATTAAACACTGTCACCTCACTTGATTGCGGGCTAATTTTTAGACTTATTCTATCAAATTATAAAAAAGAAAAAAAATTTATTTTTATATAAAAACTACCACGATTTTCCTTTGTATTCTTACAATTCATTTTGATACCTGAATTTAGAATTTAGAATGATATGTAGGTTGTGTTTAGATATTGAAGTGAATTGAGTTGAGATGATAAAATATTATTAGAATATTATATTTTAATATTATTATTATTTTAAGATTTGAAAAAGTTGAATTGTTTATTATATTTTATATTGGAATTTGAAAAAATTATAATGATAAATTGAGATGAATTAAGAAACCAAACGAACCCGTAATCTCCAGATATCTAGTTGTAACTACAGTTTTACTACATCAGAAATGAGGCAATCAAGAAAATTGAAGTTCCGTCCTTTTTTTTTTTTTTTTAATTAAAGAGTACATTATGCACCACTACAATGAAGAGGGTTATTTTGTAAGAAAAATTTTTAATTTGATATTTCATATGCATCATGTGCATGTTCTCCCCACCAACTTATCAGTATAATTTTTTTCAAAAATTTTTTAGACGCTCCTAAAATAGGAATAAGGTGGATCTTAATACAAAATAATGTCATGCTGTTAAAACTATTTAAATAAATATTAATTTATAATGACATGATATATTAATATAAGATGATAGAATGCTTGTAATCCGAAATTACTTAATAATTAGCTCCGAATTATGCACTTTCTAACGTTATTTAAAAGGTAGAAATTTATTTTTGAGTAGGGTTATTGACACACTAAATATATCATTAAAATAAAAAAAAAATTTTACATCAACTTACTACTAATATTTTGGAAAATTTTAATTTGCAAGTTAATTTAGGAAGATATCTTGTAAATATCATAGAGTCGGGCTACTCTGCCGCCCAAAATATCCTGCTCAACTTGACCGATAAGTAAAATGTGTATTTTTATTTTTTTCTCATTTTTCTTTTCATATTCTTTTAATATATTTTAATATTTTTAAAAAATAAAAAAATAAATTAATACACTTAAAATTACTTTCTTAATCATTAAATAAATAAAAAAAATTTAACCACCAGTCAAACTAGGTGGCAAAGAAGATTTTCCCAATATCATAATTATTTTAGAATAAAAAAAGAAATTGCCCGTTTCATAGGGGTAGTTGCGTAATTAACTACGATCAAGAGGCCCACTCTCGTAAAGCTGGAGAGTATATATAGCCGAAAGTTCCATAGGACAGGGTATATCACTTGCGGAGTTGTGCTGTCGTGACCCGTGCTTCGCTTTGCTCTTTTTCACACAGCTCCTCCAAACACAAACAAAAGCCTCTTCCTTCTTTAGTGGTGAAATTCATCTATACAATACAGTATTTGTTTCTTTGAAGAAGTCGTATCAATCTCATGGAGGATCGTAAGGAGGTCTCTCTCTCTCTCTCTCTCTCTCTCTCTCTCTCTCTGCTTTTGTGTGTATCTCTGATTGTTTTATGTTCTTGTTGTGGTTCTATGTTATTTCGTTTGTTTGCCGAGAAAGGCGATGGAAACACGAAGAAAGTAATTGACGGAGTATATGAGAGTTTTAGAAAAAATTGAAGGCTTTCTTCTTGGTGTTGTTTCTAGTTCAGTTGATCAACTTGGAGCCGGATAAGTGGATTTCAGTGTTTACCCAATTCACAGGAACTAAAAAACCAAATTTATAGATAATTTTTTTGTGTCTCATTTTCGTTAATTTTCTTGGCAACCGAACGGATTACGAATTCCATTTGAGATCTCATTGGTATATACATATTTACTTATGCGTACATATTTAGTGTTAGATTGTACACTGAGTCGAGTTTTTTTTTACAGATGAGTGTACCTGAAATTACAAAGAAATTTAGATCTATACATAATTATTATTTGTTTCTCGTCAGTTCTAAAAAAGCTAAAATTCACTCTCTAAAGAAATTAAATTTTTTATTTGTTCAACTGAACGGGACATTCAAACACGTAATCATTTCACGTGACTTTCTTTTTTCTTTCAAAGATGAGAACAGTCAAAGGCGCCGGCTCCTTTATAATTTTTCCCCTCTTTTGGCTTGCAAATTCAACTCCTGTCATGATCAACTTTCTGCTCTAATAATATTTGTATTTGGAAGAACATGCCCGACACCGGATTTCATTTGAGGTATTCGAAACTGATAATTTTGGGACAATCAGTAAGTGGAAATGAAATGACGGTAGAACTACGATTTCTGAACTTGTTTTTGAGAAGACAGTTCACTAATTTAATTGTCTACTTGTGGCCTGTGGGCATTGTGCAAAGGGGTCTTCAGAATTCACGTTATGTGACTCGTTGTCATGAAGTCACGTCTATAATTCACATGTTGAGATTATTTTTAGGAGTGGATGTGATCAATACCGGGTGGTGTGTTAATTTTGCATGTGATGACTTTTTTACCATGGAAATTTGTATAAAATGCTGTGTAAAGTTTGCATTTCATGGCTTTTTTTTTTTTTTTTTTTAAATCTCAAACTAGGTATTTGGATGTAAGGGTTACATGATTAGATACTGAAGTTCACTGAAAAGAGGCATTGGTGCTTTTTTTAGTCATTTATAGTTTTTCTATCATAGGGGATAGACCTTTTGATAATATATATGAAAAGTTTGATGTTTTTTGCAGAAGGTCGCTCCCTGGCTATCAGTGCCTCAGTTTGGAGACTGGGACCAGAAAGGACAGGTGCCTGACTACTCTCTGGATTTCTCAAAAATCAGGGAAAATAGAAAGCAAAACAAGAAGGATGTGTCTAGAGCGAGTCTTGGAAATGAAGAAGAGTTCATTACCTCAAATACCACCACCAATGCAAGCAAACAAACTCACATTGATGATCACCACCACTACCATCAGAGCCAGCATTCTCCAACTGTACAGCATTCTCCAACTGTAAGATTCTTGGCTAGCTTTGTGGTGCTTTGTTTGGTGAGACATTGTTTAATAATGCATCTTGTACAGGTAGATATGTGGTAGTTGGTGGTTATAAAGGAGAGGAACATAATAATATAATATACTATAACCATTGATGGTGGCATACGTGTGGTAGGCTGGTGGGAAAAGTGCAAAGTGGTATTAAATACGGTGGGCCAAAAATGCTAGTCTGTGAGCAGGAACTTCCTAATAGAGACTCGAAAAACACAGACACACTAGCATGCATTAAATTTTTGTTCTAGTGCTTAGATTGGAAACAACAGAATAGATAATTGTTGCATTGGTGAAGGGACAAAAGAACAAGTGCATAAATCATCCACGATATTTTATTCCCACATTAGTTATTCATCAATGAAGAGCATGGTAGATATGCATGCTCAAGGTAGAACTAAAGCATTATCATTTTATTCATCGATCATTTCATCATCCCATAACATAGCATTTAATGATTGGAAAACTATTAAGAACTTGTCGGGAATATTTTGATTGTTTGGTTTGGTATACCCACTAAACAGTAGGAAAATGATTTAGGTTTTTATTTCAAAATTTCTGGTTGATGAAATCCAATGCTAAATGTTTGGACTTTCTTTTACAGAAAAGGAGGACCTTTCTCAGCTACTTCAACTGTTGCATTAAAGCCTGTCAGCCTGATAGTTGAGGGAATGTTATTAGATGATTTCAATGTAATGATATTGTATTGGGAGACTGGTTTCTTTTGCCTGTATAATATGGTTCCTCCAAGCTCTTTCCATCACCGTTTTATCGGATAGGAATGATGTTCCTTGCTTCATGATGATAACGAAAACATTGCTCCTTGGCACTTTCTGTTTTAGAATTCAACGCGAGTCCATAAGAAGTGATTCCATTTCTTCATCGGGTCTGGAAATTGCGAAATTAAATCCTATAACAAGAGTTAGAAATGAATCAATATTGAAAGCACATGTGACAACAGGTTCTAGCATACTTATGTCAGGTTGTAACTCACGCCTACCCCCATCATAGATTTTGTATGGTGTTATACAACCATGCAGTCGACAGAAGTCACGGAATACTAAAAGGAAGCTTGATCACCAAAAAGCCTAATTACATATCAAAGCTCTCCGCTGCTCTTCCTAATCAGCTAATAAAAAGCAGATTACAGGGAATATTTTAGGTCTATCAAAAGCTTGGGAAACTGAAGATAAATCTCCTAGCAAGATCCTTGCTGCTGGAAAATCCTGTCAGTTGCTACCAAATTGACTTTTAAAAGGATTCTAGCTTCTACAATTACACCTTTTTTATTATCTGAACAACATCCTCGTCCTCAAGCACATGTTTCTGCGGTATAAGAAGAACGAAACATGTATTCAATCGGCACAAAAAATAAAATAAAAATCACATTTAAAAAATGATGAGTACAAGGTTTGAAGTATCGAATGTCAATAGGATCCGCAGATTCTATGATTGGAAGATTCTATCTATATCTCTTTCTTACCTCATTTACATCAGTTGTACATATTAGTTTTCCTTTCTTAGCTTTGACTTGTATAGCTGTAACTGTATAGTTGTGTATAGCTAGTTTTCCATATATAGAGTTTCCATGTATAGCTACTAGACTTTTCTATTTAATGGAATTCTCACAATGGTGAGAGGCATTCGGTTAATCTGATATAGTATCAGAGCTTGTGTTTTGAATCTAGAGTATATACGCTTCTTGGTTTTTTTTTCCTCTCTCTCTCTCTCTCTTTCATTCTCTGGTTTTCTCGGATTTAGCCCTAGGGGCTCTCGGACTCTAGCCCAATTTTTTTTTTGGTTCTTGTTTTTCTGGTGGTTGCAGCAGCACATTTGTGGTGCTATCTTGGAATTTCTTTGGGTTTCTTCGGAGCTGGGATCTTGGAGATCTTTGATTCTCGATATTCTCAGGTTGTTTGGAGGTTTGTTCTCAGCTTTTAGGCTCTTTTACAGTGTTTTCTTTTTTTAGGCTATTTCTGTCTTCACAATGTCTGGAGAAAAGCTCTATTATTCGTTTCAATGGCAAGAACTATCTTAGTTGGGAGTTTCAGTTTAAGATGTTTGTGAAATGAAAGGAGTTGTGGGGACATATTGATGGGATGTCTTTAGCCTCTAAAGACCCCAAGGAACTTGGTCCATGGGAGGCAAAGGATGCACGCATTGTCTCTTGGCTGTTGGACTCCATTGAACCACATATGGTGAACAACTTGAGGTCTTTTTCTACAGCTAAAGAGATGTGGGAATATCTAGGGCGGATATATAATCTAGACAACAATGCACGCTGTTTTCAGTTGGAATTGGAGATAGCAAATTTCAGTCAAGGTAACCTTTCTATTGAGCAATATTATTCTGGTTTCTTGAACTTGTGGAGCGAATATTAGGGTATTATACATGCTAAGGTACCTAAGGAGGCACTGTCCACACTTCAAACAGTTCATGAGGAGAGTAGACGATCAATTTATGATGAAATTAAGGCCAAAATATAAGGCTACACGGGCTGGGTTATTAAAGCGAAATCCAATTCCTACATTAGATGTTTGTCTTGGAGAGTTGCTGCGGGAAGAACAGAGATTGGCTACTCAGGTAGGAATGAGACGAGATGCTGCATTTAGATATGGTGAATGTTGCCTATGTAGCCCAGGGAAGAGGAAGAGGGAGAGGGAGAGGAAGAGGTCAAATGCAGTGCTACAGTTGCAAAGAATTTGGCCATATTGCTACCAACTAAACAAAGCCATATTGTAATTAATGCAAGAAACCGGGGCACATCATTAAAGAGTGTCCAATCCATCCTCAAAATCGGCAAGCACAGGCCTTTCAAGTTGTTGTCCAAGCTACAATTGCAACACAATCTTCACCTATTGTAGCTTCGACAGTTAACAAATTTCTTTTGGCCGAATACCTCCTCTTGTCCCTTCTCATTTGTCAAAGAAAAAAGCTATATGCAGTCGCCTGTTGCAAGCGCGGGGCAAACGCGTCTGACGTGGAAAAATTAAAAATGAACCGTTTCGTGTTTGACCCCTCGACTCTCCCTCTTTCTATTTTGCTCCCTCTCTGTGTTTCGCTGAGTTCTCAACTGTTTGTCTTTTTCTTCATTCTTCTTTGATTGCTTGCTCTGAATGTGGTGGTGTTCATCTTCTTCTTCTTTTCATTATAGATCATTTTACAGCAAAACGTTTCGTCTTCAGCAAAATGTTTCGTTTCGTTTCGTTTAGGTCTTCTTCCATTTCATCTTCAACAAAACGTTTACAAATGGCACGCTAGACCTCCATTTTGCAGGATCATAGGAAAACTCACCAAACAATGCCACATAGCGATCTGGCCTGGGTTGAAAAGAAAGCCATACTTTTCAGAAACCACACTAAAAACCAATTTTAGTGAAATGTCCCTTCTTAAAAGCAAATAGTAGGCTTAATATGATTGCTCCCACATACACACTACACTAAAGGCACTGCAGTGTATTGTGAAGCTGTCATTTTCTCCAATTAATCTGATACAGGGCAGTAATCGGGAAATTTCACATTGATAGAAGGCGTCCAACTTGCTGAGAATGAACGCAAAACAAAAAAAAAAGTAAATAAATAATAGTTCTTCAATTCCCCAAGATCCTCTTATAACTTGTAGACATATTAAACAATATAGAGATCGCATACATTACTAGAAAATCACAAATCATGTCAAGAAAATAGTATTCACGCCTATGCTTTTGAAGGCAAACTTAACTTACCAATGAATTTGCAATAAATCAATGTAATCGGTAGGAGTGTAAACCGGTTGGTCCGGTCCGGTCCGGTGATGGACCGAAAATATTTGGTCCATCACCGGACCGGACCGAACACCCCATAGGGACCAGACCGGACCGAACCGTATCGGTCCGATCCGGCATTTTTTTTTAAAATCAATTAATAAAAAAAAATTATTTAAAATACTAAATTAAATTAAATGACTTATTAATATGGATTAGGTAACAAACTCAATAAAAAAATATTTTATATGGTCAATGATAATAAATTAAATGAAAATTACATTATTAATTTATATAATTACTATATAATTAACTAATTGATATTATATATTAGTTAATTCATAGAATATTAACAAGTGTTAATAACACATTTAAAATTTTATATTGTTAATAGTGATAGGTTAGATTAAGATATATATAAAATATTGTTAATTTATAGAATATTAACAAGTATTAATAACATATTTAAAATTTTATATTGTTAATTATATAATTATTATATAAATAATATATAATATTTTATTTTTTTTATTTTTTATTCGGTCGGTCTGGTCCGAGAAATCTCCACCCCGGGACCGGACCGAAGACCGAAACATTCTTATTTATTGGACCGAAACCGACCATGCATTTGGTCAGTCCGGTCCGGTCCGGACCGCACCGGTCGGTCCGGTCAGTTTCTCCAGTCCGGACCAACCGGTTTACACCCCTAGTAATCGGTGCCGAGGCGCTTAAGGCTTTTCTCTACACTTTCTTTAATATTTGCAGCGTCGACCCGTAAAATCTTATCATTGTTTGGGTCTTCTTCCTACACATGCCTCAAACTGGGTTTCTGTAATTTGCTCTTTTGGTTTCTCACGAAGATCACTTGAAGACCATAGACCTAGCTCTTTATGAACATCCACCTGAAAAGAGAGCACACATCCATTTGAAGACCACGAAGATGAAGACGAGCTCGAGAAGAGACCACTGAAGACGAAGACCCACTCCCAACCAAAGAAGAATTAATTTGAGATCTGTATTCTTTGCCTCTGTCTTTTTTTTTTTTTTTAATTTATTTTTGTCTGTTTTCGTGTGTTTTTGTTTTATATTAAATATATTAGACGACTTCCCCGCACTTACCCACCGCGATTGTACCTAGAAGAGCTGTTTATCAAATAGCAAAAAATAGATTACAATTATCAAAAATCCGAAATCTGACTTCCTATCCTAAAAGGATTCAAATCTTGGATAAGATATGTTTCCTATACTTATCTACCCAATCTAAATATTCAAATTACAAAACCTATAAATCCTATGCAGCTGTACAAATCTGTCTATATCCGAAATACATAGATAAAACATAGGAATTAATTCAAATAAATATAATCCACTAATACACCCCTCAAATTGATGTTGGTGTATATACTAGAATCAATTTGCTAACTAGGAATTGATACCGCTGTCTAGTCATCGCTTTTGTGAATACATCAGCTACTTGAATATCTGTAGAGATATGAAGAAGAATAATAGACATAGCCTTATAGGCTTGATGAATATAATGACAATCTACTTCAATATGTTTGGTATGCTTGTGAAATACTGGATTGACAGTAATTTGAATGGCACTAGTGTTGTCACCATGAAGAGGAGTTGGCTTGTCTTGCGAAAAACCAAACTCTTGAAGAATGCCCCGCAACCACATCACTTCAGAGCAAGCTGCTAACATAGCTCTATATTCAACTTCAGTAGAGGATTTGGAAACATACTCTTACTTCTCGCATTTCCAGGAGATGAGTGAATTTCTAAGAAAGATGCACCAACCAGTTGTAGAACGCCTAAAATCTGGGCAACCAGCCCAATCAGCATCACTATAAGCCAAAAGTTGTAGAGAAGTGCCAGTAGGAAAAAATAACCCACGGTTAGGAGTCCCAATCAAATATCTGATAATACAACGAACATCCACTAAATGCAACTGCCGAGGAGTGTCCATAAATTTACTGACAATATGGATAGCATATGAGATATCCAGACGTGTGATAGTGAGGTAGATTAGACTCCCAACAAGCTTCCTGTATAATGTAGGATCAAAAATTAAATCACCCTCGTCCTTCCGATACTTCACGTTGACTTCCATAAGAGTATCAACTGAAGTAGTCTCCCCTACCCCAGCCAATTGAACAAGGTCCTGGGTGTATTTATGTTGATTAATAAATAACCCATATGGCTAATCATGAACTTCTAGCCCCAAGAAATAAGTCGACAGTCTCAAATCTTTCATATAAAAGACTTTATGAAGATGCATTTGAACCCTTTGAATAAATTCAATATCGGATCCAGTAATAATGATATCGTCCACATAGACCAATAGAAAAACAAAACCAAAATCACTCTTATGAAGGAACAAAGAAGCATCATACTCACTCTGAGTGAATAGAAACTCAAGTAAGGTATTGCGGAACTTTTCAAACCAAGCTTTGGGAGCTTGTTTTAGACCATACAATGACATTTTCAGCTTACAAACATCATTAGCTAAGGAATGGACATACCAGAAGGAAGTTTCATGTAAATGTGCTCTTTTAAATCACCATGAAGGAAAACATCTTCACATCCATCTGATACAATCGCCAAGATTGAGAAGTAGCAATGGCATGAAGGAGACGAACAATTGTCATCTTAGCAACAGGAGCAAACATCTCATCATAATCAATCACATATTCTTGTCTATTTTCCAAAGCTACCAAATGAGCTTTATATCTCTCAAGGGGCCCATCTGATCTAAGCTTCACAAAATACTGACACTTACTACCAATAGATGTCACATAAGAAGAAGGACGACACAATATCCCAAGTGTCATTGGCCGCTAGTGCATTTTCTACTTGCATGGCATTCATCCAACACTCATGTTCCATAGCCTGCTGAATAGCAATAGCAGAAAATGTAGCAGACATAGAAGAATGAGATGAAAAACCATACCGATCTGGGGGTTTGGAGACTCTAGAAGTATGTCGACGAGATGGTGGATCATAAGATATGTCAAGGGATTGATCAGGAGCCACGAGCGGATGCTCAGGAGGGGCAGAAAGAGCAGTCAGATCTGCCGGATGAGATGGTTTACGCCTGGTGTAAACACAACCAGGTTTAAACTGAGTGGAAGTTGGCATAAAAGTTGTATCCTTATCTGAAAAATTTGGCAAAACACATAAAATAGGAGTAATAAGGTCTAGATGAGTACAAAAAAATTGTTTTTTTGTCAAAGAACACCACATTGCGAGAAACTCGAATGTGTTTAGCCTGAGGATCTTAACAAACAAAAACCTTTTGAAAAGAATTATACCATAAAAAGGCATATTTGACTGATTGAGCAGAAAATTTGTGTCTTTCATAAAATGGAATGTGGTGCCCTCGACCCCTACGTGTTATTTTTGTGGAGTTCGTGACACCGGGATGATGACCACACGGATCACGCACCCCAACGACCAGTGCTCAGAATGTGTACAATATGCAATAAGTGTACAAAATAATATTTGCAACGGAGAAACAAAAATGTTTTTCTTTATTAAGTACCAGAATTGTTTAGAAATAGAAAAGTAACTTTACAAGGACTAAACAGTCATCCGATAGATAAATTAAAGACAGGAAATAATATAAGGGAAACAAATCTCATAACACTGAACAGTAACTCAGCAACTCAAACCTCCGGCGGGGCAGATCCCTCAGGCTCATGACATCTCAACAATTAATTAACTAAAAATAACATCCAAGTGATATATAAAAATAACACGCGTCCCCATACGGACATAATATGCAGAAAAACAACACCTCATTTGTTCTTTTTCCAAAAAATACCATTTTTAACCACTCACGCAAAAAATTCTATTTTTGGTCCAATCATAACCATTAATTAAAAAGCATGCGCCACAGTCTCCCCTATGGACCATCCGCACAACCTAACTCTCATCGTCACACCACGGGTAACGTCTGTGCATGAGACTTCGTAACGAGCGATGCCCAATTCCGCGCTCAGCGCATACATGGCCAAGTATCCTCTAACCTCGCCAGCCAAAAGGTCACGGAATCGGTACGAGAGGGTTACCGTCTCGTCTGTTCCCGTCGTCGCCATGCGACAACTCAGGGGACGTCATGTCAGTCTGTTACGCTCCCGAGTGACCAGAAGAGCTCCATCGAGATAATGTCATATCTCGGCTTGGGGTCGTGATACACACGCACCCACACAATTAATACTAACAATCTCAATTTTCAACAGACAACGTGACATCTCCGTACAATTTAATAAAACGATAAATATACATTTCACAATTTATTGGAATACACATTTAAATATTTCTTTTACAAAATCTCAATAAATACAGAAATACAGTTTTTCATCTACATGCATATCCGGTCCTCCAATCTGGCCCAAGGCCCAACACCAAATCCAACCATAAACACAACCCAATATTTTAACGGCCCAAGGCCCAATTTCCAACACACGAACAGTTACAACCCAACGCTTCAACGGCCCATGGTCCAAATTCAACAATTTAATACAATCAACAGTTACAAAATATAATTACAACAATTTTATTATAAAACTGGGAAATTACATACAAGAAAAAGGGAATAAATCTAGAAGATCAAGCGGAAAGGAGTGTTGCCAAAAGTGGCGGCACACGGTGGAGCTCACGGCAGAACACTGCCAAAACAGGTCACTCAACTCACTGGTTGGTCAAAACACAAGTAGATGAAAACTCAATACAAACAAACCAACAATTTCACCAAGAAACTGAGTGAATTTCGATTTCTAAGGACAAAATAGGACACGGCAAACACCACCCAAAATCACTCGGTTTCACCCTCAAATTCACAAACTAAAACACCAAGCATTTTAGAGATGAAAATGGTTTAGACAAGAGTGGGAGGAAGAGAAACTCGGCAGGTTTGTTGAAGAAGACGTGGCCTATTTATAGGCCAAAAGTGGCGGTTCGAGAGGCTTGCGTGTCGCACGGGTGGAAGAAGAGAAAACGACAGCTCAAGCTGTGCGTGGCAGTGTGGGTCGTGACAACAGAGGAAGGATGGACACAGAGAAGCCATGGAAGCTCGAGGTGGAAGGTGATGGTGGCCGTGCGAAGCCACGGCTTGACAGTGAGCCTTCGGGGTGCATGTCGAACGACACGGAGAGGAAGACGCAAGGTGGAGGTGGCGGCTTGCAGCTGAGTTGCGTGACTAAGCTCGTTCGGCGTCGGCAGCTGCTGCGTGGAGCTCGAAGGAAGAAGAATTTTGCAGAAGAAGCTAGAAGAAAAGAAGAAGAGAGGAGGAAGAAGGGGCATGACGCAAGGGAGAAAGAGATGGAACCCTAGGGTTCCATCCAAAATGATGCCGTTTTCTTTTAAAGGGGAGGGGCTGGGTTCACATGGCACAGGCTGGGCCCTTTAGTGCATAAGGCTGGGCTTGCAATGTGTGGGTTGGGCTTCAAGCTACACTGGCTGGGCGGCTGGGTATAACTTGCACATGGGTTGGGCCTCTCCTCACACACACAACACACTAATAAAATAAAACACCTCAAAAATAACATAAACAACATAAATAAATAAATATTAAGGAAATAAAAACATGCCAAAATAAATTATAAAAACAAATAAAATAATACATTTAATTAAAATAACAAAATAACACCTCAATTTAAAAATAATATGGATTCAAAATGCAAGCAAAAATTAGAGATCTCACATGGAAGATGCACAAAACAAACACAACCAAATGAGTGCAATTGATAATAGTCTGGGGAGTGCCCAAATAACAAAGAATAAGGAGAAACATTGTCTAATACTGGAGTAAGTAATCTATTAATTAGATACACAGCAGTAGACAAAGTTTCACACCAAAAACGAGAGGGCACGCCTGAATCAATTAGGAGAGCCCAGAACATATCAAGAGGATGACGATTCTTTCTTTCAGCTACTCCATTTTGTTGTGGAGTATATGGACAAAAACGTTGAGAAATAATTCCTTGGTCTTGAAGGAACATTTGAAACTCAATAGATATATAATCTCCTCTTGAATTAGAGTGAAGAATCTTAAGAGAGGCATATAATTGATTAGTGAGATAAGCCAAGAAACGCTTGAATACCATAAATACTTCATTCTTAGTATGAAGAAAGTAAATCACATAAAATGAGTATAATCATCAATAAACGTCACAAAATATTTATAATGATCATGAGATTCTATCGGGGCAATACCCCACACATTACTATGAATAACATCAAAGGCACAAGTGGCATGTGATCCTTTTGAAGGAAAAGACAAAACTTTACTTTTAGCTAACTTGCATGTATCGCAATCAAAATTTAATTGATCAAGAGAATTAAAATCTTTATTGCCAATTAAACTGGAAGATAACAACTTATGAAGTATGTGAGACTTGGGATGGCCCAACCGCCTATGCCAATCCTTCACACTCAAAGTACCAACATTACAAGAAAATGGAGATAAAGACTTTGACTCAATAGATTTTGAATCTAAACATAAAGGAAACAGTCGACCCTCTTTAGGACCCCTCGCGATCATCTTTCCAGTCACTTGATCATGTACAAGACAACCAGAAGAAGTGAATGACACTCTACAATTGTTGTCAACTACTTGTCCAATAGAAATCAGATTGGTATTTAATGAAGGAGACACCAAAATATTAATGAAGGGACTTCTTGAAATAATTCACACATATATATGTGGACCATTCTCCACCGAATGTTTTGGTGGAGAAAAGTATTTTATCACATTTATAGATGATTTTTCACGGTTTGGATATATCTATTTGTTACATAAAAAATCTCAAGTTGTTTCAATACTTGAGGTATTTCTCATGGAAGTGGAAAGGCAGTTAGGTAGAAAGGTGAAAGTCATCAGGTTGGATCGAGATGGAGAATACTATAAAAAGTATGACGAATCAGGCCATAACCCTGGCCCATTTGCCAAACTTCTTGAACAGCGTGTCATTGTTGCACAGTACACGATGCCTGAGACGCCGCAACAGAACGGTGTTGCTGAAAGGCGTAATCAGACTTTATTGGTTATGCTTAGAAGTATGGTAAGCAATTCTACCTTACCCAAATCATTGCGGGATGAAGCCGTTAAGACGACAATGTATATCTTAAACCACGTTCCTAGTAAGTCAGTTCTAAAAACTCCTTATGAGCTATGGATTGGTAGGACACCAAGTTTAAGGCGCACACACATGTTTGGGGTTGCCCAGTAGAAGCGAGACTTATACAATCCCCATGAAAGAAAATTGGATCCTAGAACAGTAAGCGGGTACTTCATTGGGTACCCAGAGAGATCCAAAGAGTATAGGTTTTACTGTCCTAATCACAGTCTGAGAATAATGGAAATAGGAAAAGCAAAATTCATTGAACTTGGCGAGATCAGTGGGAGAATTGAACCTAGAGATGTGATCATTGAGGAAGTACGGGTAGATATCCCTATATCTATATCCTTAGAAAAGATAATGGTTTCTCTAATTGATCATCACAATGATACATTGGAACAAGTAAATCATCATCCATCTCAAAATGATAATACCACTGATGAACCAAGTTAAGAGTCACTAGAACAGGTTGTCTTACGCAAATCTCAGAGAGATCGGAGACCAGATATTTCACCAAACTGTGTGGTGTATCTCCAGGAATCTGAATTTGACATTGGGACAAGTAAAGATCCACTAACGTTTTCACAAGCCATAGAGGGAAGTGATTCTAGTAAATGGATCGATGCCATGAAAGAAAAGTTGAAATCCATAGATCAGAATCAAGTCTGGGATCTCGTTGAATTGCCTAAAGGGAGTAAAAGAGTCAGGTGTAAATGGGTCTTTAAGACCCAACGTGACTCAAAAGACAATGTTGAATGGTATAAAACTAGACTTGTTGCCAAGGGTTTCACTTAGAAAGAAGACATTGCTTACAAATAGACCTTTTCTCCAGTATCTAAAAAGGACTCTTTCAAGATTATTATGGTATTGGTGGCTCATTATGATTTAGAGTTACACCAAATGGATGTGAAAAATGTATTTTTAAATGGAAGTTTAGATAAAGAGGTCTACAGGGAGCAGCCAGAAGGCTACTCAGAAAAAGGCAAAGATCACCTAGTATGTAGGCTTAAGAAATTGATATACGGGCTTAAGCAAGCGACAATGGTACTTAAAGTTCAATGATACCATTATTGCCTTTGGATTTAAAGAAAACATTGTCAATTGATGTATATACCTAAAGGTCAGTGGGAGTAAGTTCATAATTTTGATCCTGTATGTTAATGATATCTTGTTAGCTAGTAGTGATCTTGGCTTACTTTATGAAACCAAGAGTTTTCTCTCCAAGAACTTTGAAATGAAAGATATGGGTGAGGAATCCTTAGTGATCGGAATCGAAATTTTTGGAGATAAAAAACAAGGACTATTGGGATTGTCTCAAAAAAGTTACATAGAAAGAGTTCTTGAGAGATTTGGCATGAAAATTTGTTCATTACTGGATACTTCGATATCAAAAGGTGATAAGTTTAGCATATCACAATGTCCTAAAACTGAGTGGGAGCGTAAAGGGGTGACAAAAATCTCATATGCTTCGGTGGTGGAGAGCTTGATATATGCACAGATTTGCGCGAGGCCAGATATTAGTTTTGCAGTTGGCATGCTTGGGCGCTACCAAAGTAACCCATGGATGTCTCATTGGAAAGCAGCAAAGAGTTATTGTGATACCTACAAGGAACTACGGATTACCAGATTACCTTCAAAAGAACTGACAGTTTGGAGGTAATTGGATACTTAGACTCTGATTTTGTTGGTTGCTCTGATAGCAGAAAATCCACTTCAGGTTACGTTTTCTTGTTGGCTGGTGGAGCAATCTCATGGAGAAGTATGAAGCAAACAATCATTGCTTCATCTACAATGGAGGCTAAGTTTGTGGCGTGCTTTGAGGCCACAGTGCATGGCTAATGGCTGAGGAATTTTATCTCAGGGCTTGGAGCTGTCGACTCTATAGCAGGCTGCTAAGAATTTATTGTGATAATTCATCTACAGTATTTTTCTCCAAAAACGATAGGTATTCTAAAGGTGCCAAGCACATGGAGCTCAAATACTTAAGTGTTACGGAGGAAATACAGAAACAAACAGTGTCCATAGAACATATTAGTACTATGCTTATGATAGCAGACTCATTGACAAAAGGTCTAGTAGCGAAGCAGTTTAAAGAACATGTTGATAGAATGGGTCTTATGACATGAATATGTTAATGAGCTTGTAGATGTCTTGAATTCTATTTGGACACTTAATGATATCTATTATGGTTTCTTTTATTTTTGTTTTCTTGTCTTTCCACTTTGTATGTACATTAAATGGTATGGATGAATGATGATAAGATAATATCTACAATAGACATGAATTGAAACCCAAGGCATTATAATATTAGCCTTAATTATCTCAATTAAAGATCATGTTAAATTAAGTTACTGGTATTGTAGTACATAGAAGGGAATTTATTGATTATATAATAGAGGACCACCATTACTCGTATTAGTAGCTAGTTTGACATTGATATTATAGAACTTATGAAATGTATTTTGAGCTGTGAAAGGTTTCAGGAAATGAATTTGCACAGTATGGTTAATTTTCTGTAATAAATCCATGAATGGAAAACATTATGGGCGTATGGGCCAAGTTGGAGAATGTAAGAGTTTTATTTAAACTCTATATCCCACACACTCATATCCTAATGGGTTTATGATAGCTCAATTGTTATCTCTTAAGTGACGAGTTATAATGGGATAAGAAAACTCTTAAGAGATAAGATTCACTCTATATCTCTAATCACAGTTAAACACAAAATCTTAGATTTCTTGATAGCCAAAAGTCTATAAATAGTATTGAGGGGTTAAATGGTTCACACCTACAACATCAGAGTGCCTCTAGCCATCGGAAGACACTTGTGAGGCTAAGTTGTTAGGATGATCCTTCTCTCATAGTCAGATCAAATTCTTCATCAAACAGATATAGAAATGTACGTGTTTAATTATTATTATTTTATTATTGTGGATCATAGAAAAACAAAAGATTCAATTATTAATGTTCATGTTAAAATATTTAACATAACAACCCAAGAAAGAATGCTTTGATACCAAGTTGAAAATAAGATTGAGAAATTAATTCTCACAAAAATTATTTTTCCTTCTCTTCATTTTCTTATTTATACTATGGAGGGCAAATACATTAAATAAGTGTTACAGTAAATGCTACAGTAAAACTAAGGAAATAAACAACTCTCAACACATGTTTCTCATCAATCATTCGTGAAAAGCGTAGCAGAGTCAGGCACATAACCAATCCCTTTGATCTGCAGAATTATATTGTCCAAAACTGAGTATATAAGATCGGCCTCAGCATGAGCTGTGTCTTTTGCAATAAATGTATGAACATCCTTATTCAATTCTATCCAGCTGCTTCCAGGTTCTTTTATAACCCCATTAAAGTCCATTCTCTCCCTCAGCCTTTTGACATCTACCCACATATCTTTAGATGCAAAAATATTGGAAAGTAAAATATATGATCCACTATCCGTTGGATCAATTGAAATTGCCATCTCTGCTGCATATCTCCCCATATCAACATTACCAGCAACTCTACACGCACTGAGCAAGCTCCTCCATACTACTGCTGCTGGTTTTATTGGCATTTTCTCAATAAATGCCTTTGCTTCAAAGAGTTTGCCTGCTCGGCCCAAAAGAGAAACTATGCAAGCATAATGTTCTGTCCCGGGTTCAATTCCAAAATCAACCATCGATTCAAAATGACGAAGTCCATCTTCTACAAGCCCAGCATGACTACATGCTGAGAGCACACCCACAAATGTTACATAGTTGGGTCTTA
Organism: Juglans regia; assembly: GCF_001411555.2. Lineage (NCBI taxonomy): Eukaryota > Viridiplantae > Streptophyta > Magnoliopsida > Fagales > Juglandaceae > Juglans > Juglans regia. Next base: position 8,834,987 of record NC_049910.1, read on the forward strand.
TTCCCTCCTTTATCATCCTTTTAAACACCTGAAGAGCTTCATCTACTTCCCCGTGCTGCGAATAAGCTGAGATCATGGAGTTCCAGCACACAACATCTCTCCAAACTGTGGAATTAAAAGTTTTCCATGCCTCTTCCATGCTTCCACATTTGGCATACATATCCACGAGGGAATTTGTAACAAAAGGCTCTGAGTCTATTCCTACCTTTATGACCTGGTTATGGAACTGTTGACCATGCTGGAGACTTGCTAGGTTACTGGCTGCGGTGATCAAGGCAGCAAAAGTGAATTCATTAGGTCTTTGTCTTGATAACTGTAATTCCGAGTAGAGCTTGAGAGCCTCTTCATTTTCCAACTGTTGAGTATATCCACAAAACATTGCATTCCATACAACAATATCTCTTTCAGTTATCTCCTCAAAGACAAACCTTGCATCCCTTATACACGAACACTTAGAATACACATCTATCAAAGCACTCCCAGCAAATACATCCAGAGATGCCCCATATTTGATGATCAGGCTGTGAATTTGCTTACTCAATTCTAAGGTAAATAAAGTAGTTGATACACCAAGAAGGCTAACAAATGTCAAGAGACTAGGTGGGAATAATCTACACCTCATCTCATGGAAAAGATCCAATGCTTCATTCAGCTTCTCTTCTCTCGAGTATCCTTCAATCATTGCATTGTAAGAGACCACATTATGATCAGCCATAGCATCAAAAACTCTTTTAGCATCTGTTAATGAACTGCACTTTGCATACATATCAATCAAACCATTTTTTACAAAATCATCATACTCAAGGTTTGCCTTGATAGTGTAAGCATGCACTTGTCTCCCATTTTCTAAAGCCTCAAGTGAACCACAAGACGTGAGAATACTAGTGCAAGCAAATCCATCAGGCTTCCAACCCAGTCTGGCCATTTCAGCAAATAACTTCATGGCCTCCAAGTTGAATGAATTTTGCATGTACCCTGCAATCATTGTGGTCCACGATATTATGTTCTTGACCACCACTTTATCAAATATTTTGCGTGCCGTATGTACTTTACCACATTTTGCATAGAAATCTATAAGCACATTGGTCACTGAAACATCCATCTCCGTTGCCCTCCTCAACACGTAAGCATGAATTTGTTTTCCTCCTTCAACAAACTCAAGCGCTGAACAAGCACTCAATACACTAGACAGCACATATTTATCAGGAACAACATCAGTTTCTCTCATTTGGTTAAACAACTGCAACGAAACTTCACTTCTTCCACTTTTCACATACCCCACTATGATTGTAGTCCAAGTAACCGCAGTTTTCTCTGTCAAACCATCGAAAACCAATGTTGCTTCATCCATATAGTCATTCTTTGCATAAAAATCAATCAGCGAGGTACCCACATAAACATCTTGAAAATAGCCTGTCTTAATTACAAAACCATGCACCTGGACACCTTGATCAACTGCACCTAATTGCCTACAAGAGCGAATAACGCTAGCTAAAACATACTCATTAGGATTCTCGTCAGAACTTCTCAGAAGTTCCAAGAACACCATCAAGGCCTCTTCATTACAATCATGTTGGCTGTACATAGATACCATTGAAGACCAAGTAATTAAGTTCCTCTCAGGCATGTTATCGAACAACATCCGTGCGTCACGCAGACGACCCGATTTGGAGTGCCAACGCAAGAGGATGTTGGCAAGAAACACATCATTTCCGAACCCCGAAACAACAATTTGGCCATGGATTGTATTATAATACAGTATTGGGTTGCCTGATGCGGGTATTTGCAAGAGGTCGGCGAACTTGCGGCTTATGGTGCGGAGCCGACGGCGTGGAAAAGATGGTTCTTGTGAACGTAGAAGAGGAGCTACTAAAGTGGAGAAGTTGAAACCTCGGTGCTTAGCAAGTTTGTAACAGTGTGTTAGGCAGTATGTTAATTGGGAATGGTTTGTCATCCTACAAAGAATGCATTCTCAAATTTTAAATATATATATTTATAACATTGACACTCACTTTCTTTAAGCTCCGTAGTATTCGAAAATATCCAGAAATTTGCAATCTTTGATCAATAATCAGGCATAAGTTGACTAATTTTGCCTTCCTCGAGAGCCATTTTTCGCTCGGTAACTTTGAGCCATATACACATCCCAGTGAAACTGAGCACCAGGCTGGCGAACCCACTTCCCCGTCCGATCCCAACAATGGCCATGACCGACAACCCCTTGTTCTTTATTGGTATTGGCTGGTTATCTGCGGCGGCTAATTTAAAGTTAAATAGCGGAAGCAAATTTTAAAAAAAATAAAAAATAACAATCACACACAAAATATCAAGATTTAAGTGATTAATCTCGGTGTGAGTCTACGTCCATTGCGGACTCGGTCTCAATAAATTCATTATCAACAAAAGTAGAGTGAATTATTGTAACTTTTGATATTTGTGAAATTTTTGGAAAGAAATTAAAATGTTGTTTGGTGCCTTGAATTGCAATATTTGTCATATTTTCAGAGAATCTAATATGGTTGCAGATTTTCTTGCCAAGCAAGGTGCCAATAATAATTGTTGGTCGTTCAATGGAGTAGAAATAGGAAGCGGGATGCTTAGAGGATTGTTGTGCACAGATTGCTGAGAACTTCCTTATTTACGTTTATAATTTTTTCTCTTATGTATTGGTTTTGGTTTTACGAAATTTTTTGGCATCTGAGTTGTAATAGCTTAGGTGTGTTGGATTGTTTTCAGGGTATTTCTCTACCACAAGTGAGGGTTTTTTAATAAAATCAAGAGGGGGTCACACTCATGGACATGTGACCTTCGCTCTTTAAAAACAAACAAAAGTGGAGTACAAGAGACCAATCACAAAAATTCTCAATCCCAAAGTCCCAATATACCTAATAAACTCTCATGAATCTCACAAAATGATCTATTTTTCTCTCTGTATTATGGCTACTCAAAGTCACAATACAATAAAAAATAACATGTATTTATACCATACATCGCGAAAAGCCCTAATTACCAACAAAAATACTTGTTGCAACCGCTTGGTGCAACCGGCGCCCCCATTTAATAAAATTTTTCATTTCTTTCTCCCTCCCTCTCTCCATTTTGTTTCTTCTCTCTATCAATTTTATCTATTGTAATCCTTCCCTCTTTTTCTAATCAAATCTGAGTGTTTATGTATGAGCATGGATTGAACGACTAGTTTAAAACATCCTAAAAACATGTCACCAATGGCTAGATATCCATCTTTAATTAAAGATGGAGATGTAGATAGGCTTTTTTCTTCAATACAATTTTCTTGACATTGCCTTCTTTCTCGTGCTCTAGCTTCTCACCTGGGAAAATTTTTCTTCTCTTGATTGAAAAATAGATGCTATTAAGCCTGGGTTTGATGAAGGACCTCTTGAGTTCCATTTTTATTCTAGTGCTCCTTATGGAAAGAAGTTAACCCACATTATTTCCAGAATGGTTGAGAAGAGCAATGCTAGGGAGCCCATTTTGGGCTCTCGTTTTTTTTTTTTCCAATTGCATTTTTTATTTTTAGTTTTATTTTTTGACTTAGTGATTAAGAAAATATTTTTTAATAATATTGTGAATTTTTTTCTTTTCTTAAAAATATTTAAAAGTGTTAAAAAAATGATGTTAAAAAAATGTTTATTTTCTTAATCACTAAGTCAAAATAAAACTAAAAAAAATAAAAAATGCAATCGGGAAAAAAAAAAAGGGGAGCCCGTTTTACATTTTTCTGGTTGAGAAATATTGGAAGTGTTACTAGGGATGGCATTTCAGCCCACCATTATGCGTCAACTACTGCTCATTCAGGTACTTTTCAACTTGCTAACTTGTTATTAATGATGCTTAACAAAACAAAAACAATAAAAGAATAAAATTACATGAGAAAAACAAGAATCAATGCCTGGGTGAGAGAAGATCTGTTGCAACTGGGTGAAGTTGGGGTTCTAATGGAGACATTGAGAGACAGATTGTGAGAGAGAGTTGAGAAAAGAAAGTTGAGAGAGGGAAAAGAGAGGGTGAGAGAGAGCTGGGAGAGAGAGAAATTTGCTTGCGATAAATGCAAAGACTAATGTACGAAGAAGGAAGAAAAAGAGCTTATCCAGGAAAACAATAGAGGTTTGTTTACGATAAGCTTTCTTTCTTTTTTTTGTCTTTTATCCTATTTATTATATTTTATTCTACATAAATTGTCAAATATAACCCGATTACACCCCCCCCTCCCCCCCAATTGCATATCCCGGTTGTACCTAGCAAAACACCAATGCAAGTCTTGGAAATGGTAGATGTGCATGCTCAAGGACCAAGGTTAAGGTATTATTTTGACAATGAGTTGAAATGAAAGTTGAAATTTGAATAAAATATTATTATAATATTATTTTTTAATATTATTATTGTTTTGAGATTTGAAAAAGTTGAATTATTTGTTATATTTTATATGAGAATTTGAGAAATTTATAATGATGAGATGAGATGAAATGAAACACTTTTTGTATTTACACGAGACCTATTAAAGAGTAATGTTATTTATCATTTTTTTTTTATTTATCCATCATTTCATCATCCCATGGCATTTAAGATGAATGCTACACAATCTCCACACATCACATTTTTTAAAATTCTTAATATTTTTTTTAAAAAAAATTAGATTTATTCTTTTTAAACTAATTCAATTTTTCTATTCATTATTCATGTATTAAATATTTGAAAAAGAAATAAATAATAAAAATAAAAAGTGTGATGTGTGGAGGTTATATAGATTTTTTCGGCATTTAATGATTGAAAAACCATTAATAATTTGTCGGGAGTGCTCTGATTGTTTGATATACCCACCAAACACTAGGAAAATGATTTAGGTTTTTTATTTCAAAATTTCTGGTTGATGAAATCCAAACGCTAATTGTTTTGACTTTCTTTTACAGACAAGGAGGAGCAATGTTGCGTTAAAGCCTTAGACTTGAGGGAATGTTATTAGATGATTTCGATGTAATGATATTGTAGTGGGAGACTGGTTTCTTTTGCCTATATAATATGGTTTCTCCGAGCTCTTTCCATCAGCGTTTTACCAAATACGAACGATGCTCCTTGCTTTATGATGGTAACGAAAACATGTTTGCTCCTTAGCACTTTCTGTTTTAGAATTTGACGTGAGTCTATAAGAAGTAATTCCATTTCTTCATCGGGTCGGGGTAAAGAACAAAATGCTTCATCACATTGTCAACTACTACAAGAGCTTACTTTCAGAACAATTCTCTTGGTGACCGCGACTTGATGGGCTTCACTTTGACGCTCTTGAATCGCAGGAAACAAAACAACTTGAAAGGCCTTTGAAGAAACAGAAATTAGAAAAGCGTTAAAAAGTATGGCGGGTGACAAAGCTCTAGGCCCTAATAGATTTTCTATGGCTTTTTTTCAAACTTGTTGGAAAGTGATCAAAGAATATATAATGGGAGTCTTTCATGAGTTCCATGAAAATGGTTTGTTCGAAAAGAGTCTCAATGCAACATTTATTGCTCAAATTCTAAAAAAACCTGGCATTGTAGAGGTAAAAACTAAAAAGACCCGCCCTATAAATTTGGTGAGTGAGATCTACAAGATTCTTTCGAAAGTTTTGGTGAATCGATTGAGCATGGTGGTTGAGAAGTTAATCTCAAAGCTTCAAAACACCTTTGTCCAAGGTATGCAAATTCTTGATTCAGTGCTGCTAACGAATGTTTGGATAGTCGACTCAAGTCGGGAGTGTCAAAGCTCCTTGGGTAAACTTGATATGGAGAAGGTTTATGACTGTGTTTATTGCAAATTTTTGCTTTACATGCTAGAGAGATGTGGCTTTGGTTCGAAATGGTATTCTTGGATCAAACAGTATATCTCTACTATTTGTTTTTCTATCTTAGTGAATGGCACACTAAAGGACTTTTTTAAAAGCTCACAAGGCTTGAAACAAGGTGACTCCCTATCCCCACTACTTTATGTTTTTGTAATTGAAGCTTTTAACAAGATAATTTCAGGTGTCGTGGAAGGTGGATTCTTAGTAGGGGAGGTAAATATTGGACCACTTCACATATCTCACCTATTATTTGTTGATGAAACCTTAATCTTTTGTGGTGCCAATCATGACCAAATCTGAGCTTTGAGAGCATTCCTTTTATGCTTTGAAGTTGCTTCGAGATTGAAGATGAACTTGGCTAAATTAGAAGTAGCCTCAGTAGAGAATGTTCTGAAAGTGGAGAACATGGCTAATATTATAGAATGCAAGATATCCCAGCTATCGATGAAACACTTGCGTCTTCCTTTGGGTGCCATGTTCAAGTCGATATCAATTTGGGATGATGTACTAAAAAAAATAGAGTGGAAATCGGCTAGTTAGAAGAAAATGTATCTATCCAAAGGTGGTAGGGTCACTTTAATCAAAAGTATCATTTCCAACTTGCCAACTTACTTTCTATCACTCTTTCTGCTTGCCACAAAGGTGGTTCATCGGATGGAGAAGCTTCAATAGGATTTCTTGTGGGGATGGATGAATGATAAATTTAAATCCCACTTAGTAAAATGGGTCACAACATGCTCCCCTATCCCGGAATGAGGATTGGGTATTTGAAACTTGTAATTTTTTAACAAAACTTTTGCTTGGTAAATGGCTATGGAGATATCACAACGGACGGGTAGCATTACGAAGACCCATCATAGAATTGAAGTATGGTAAACCATTGGGAGAATGGTGTTCGAATGAATGAGATAAGTGGGTCATATGGGGTGGGACCATGGAAACACAAAAAGAGTATAGGACACATATTCACAAAATATTCGTTTTGAGGTGGGTGATGGATCCAAAATCAAATTTTGACATAATGTATGGTGTGGTGATAAGATACTGAAAGAATCTTATTCAGAATTCTACAGTTGTGTTTGGTTGTTAAACCAAACTTTAGGCTACATTTAGATGTTGAAGTGAGTTGAGTTGTGAATAGTAATATTTTGTAGATCCCATTAAGATGAGTTTAACTTTTTTAAGTTGAGATGAGTTTAACTTTTTAGATTGAAATGTATGAAGTAGGTTGATATGAGTTTAACTTTTTTATGGGAATTTGAAAAGGTAGTGAATATCATCAATGACTGATTTGAGATAAGTTAAGTTGGATCCAACAACCAAACACAGGTGATCCTATCTCATGGTACTCCCCCAATGGAATGTTACATTCTTAATAGACGTGCAAGATTAGGAAGTTAATACTTTTTTAGAGTTTTATGACCTAATGTACTCTGTCCATATAATGAGTGGAGTTGAACAGGATCTTTTTGGTGCCCTTCTAAGAAAGGAAAGTTCACAATCCACTCTTACTATCAAGTCATGATCACGCATAATACAAATCTATTCCCATGTAAAAGTATTTGAAGGACAAGCATCCATGAAGGCGATTTTTTTCATATGGACAACTTCATTAGGAAAGATCCTCACAATAGACAACCTATAGAAACATCACATCATAGTCGTGGATTTGTATTGTATGTGCAAAAAGAGTGGATAGTCTGTGGATCTCCTATTACTTCATTGTGAGATTACTACGATCTTGAGAAATGACTTCTTTGCTCATATGGATTAGCTTGGGTGATGCCAAAAAAAGTAATCGATCTCTTAGCTTTTTGGCGAGGCATTCCGGGCAATCCTTTGATTGGAACAGTGTGAAAGATGGGATAATGTCATGATCACTAAAAAATTTGTTTATCGATAAAAGAAAAAATGAACAAAATTCTTGATCGATAAGGCAGTTCTAGATAATGGGATGTTCAAGTAAAGAGAATCAAGCTTCATGCAATTCAATCCTTGCTCTCAAATCACATTTCAGTTAGGTAGAAGATTGCGAAATTAAATCCTACAACGAGTTAAAAATGCATCAATATTGAAAGCGCATGTGACAACATGTTCTAGCATACTAATTTCTGGTTGTAATTCACACCTACCCCTTTCATAATAGATTTTATGTGCGGTGTTATACAACCGAGCAGTCAACAGTGAGAAGGAAGCTTGATCACCAAAAAGCCTAATTACATATCAAAGCTCTCCGCTGCTCTTCCTAATCAGCTAATAAAAAGAAGATGACAGGGAATGTTTTAGGTCTACCAAAGCTTGGGAAACTGAAGATAAATCTCGTAGCAAGATCCTTACTGCTGGAAAATCCTGTCAGTTGCTTCCAAAAGACTTTTAAAAGGATTCTAGCTTCAACAATCACACCTTTTTTATTATCTGAACAACATCCTCATCCTCAAGCACATGTTCCTGCCGTATAAGAAAGAACGAAACATCATGTATTCAATCAGCACAAAAAAAAAAAACTGCATTTAAAAAATGATGAGTACAAGGTATTGAAGTATTGAATAAACCTTGCCGACCCTTTGTGGCTTGTGTTTCGCGCTTGAACCCCAGACCAAAGCACTGTACATCAGCCAGAATAAGCAATCATTGAAAATTATAAACGTGGAAGAAAAAACCTTAAACCAAATCTCTGATAGGCACATTTCCTGTGATCAAGTGTTTTTTAAACGCAAACTAATTACAGAAACGGCTACCTGACAAGTAGCTTAGGTCATCATTGCCAATTCTCACAGGATGTCAAGCATGAGATGATTTGTTTCCCAATAAATAAACCAAGAAAATCCAAATTTAAAAATAGAAGAAAAGAAGAAGACGGCGTTGTCCAAAAACTGTGGACAAAATCAGCTATACATCAAATGGTTCTATAACTAACTTGGTAAATTGAGTTTCCAAGTTCCTGAAGCAGAATAGATGACTACAATAAGGAACGGAATTTTAAAAAAGAAGCCACAAAAATAGGAAATATTGGGTGCCGCTTTGCAGAAGGTGAGCTAGCTAGCCACCTATCACTTGTTTCAATAGAAATAGTGTAAAGGAAGCCTTAATTGATAAAGCTAAATAAAATTACTAGGAAAACAAAAGGCTTCAAAGTATCTAATTAATCAAGAGTGTGGACAAGTGCCTAAAATTTCTTTACTGTGCTCTTGGAAAAGATCCATTGAAAGAAGGAACTCACGCTTATCCCAGTCGTGAACTTCCTTTACCTTTACAAAACTAAGAAAACAAACGAGAGCAAGGGGAGCATATTATTTTCCACATCTGTAAGTTAAAACCTTTGATAGCATCAAAAGTTCGGAGATTACTACTTGAATCGTTTAAGCATGTTCTTCACATTTTATTGTCTACATTTTGCAAGTTAAAACCGTTGGCAGCATGAACGTTTGAAGAGGAAAACTTACTACTTGAATTGTTTAAGCATATCCTTGTGGATTCGGTTGCAGAAGTCCTCAACTGTCCTCCTTCTAGATGACAGGATTACAGGATCTTCATAGTCAGGATTCATCCCTTTAGGCTTTGTGTATATGCGAGTCAAATTAAGATATTCCCATATCTTATCCAACAGACCATCAAGATTCCATTCCAGATGAGCACTGCAGATAATTATGAAAAATCAACCAAAAGAAATGTGTGGAAGAATGCCAAATTATTGAGGAAGAGAGACTGTGTGGAAGCAAAAGTTGTATCTACATATCAAAAGGACATCTCCATAATTTTTTTTTTGATGAGTAAAAGTAAAATTTTATTAATAGAAAAAGGCATAGCCCAAGTATAAAAGAAGTATACACAGAATACACCTAATTACCACTAGCACAAATGATGGATACAAGCAAATTATGAAAGCTGTCGCCATTACAAATAATGACCGACATTTCCAATTTATTGCAACAATTATCTTACATACTACTCATGATGGAATTATAAAAAAGCAGGGAGGTCCAAAATAAGAACAGTTTCAGTACAGGGAAAAAAACATACCTGACAGGGCAGTAGTGAGGAAGTTTATCCAAAATCTCCAGCTCCTCCAGGGTAATTTGATCAATCTTGTTCACAACATAGATGCAAGGCATATATATCCTACTGCCCTCAATGACATCTATGAGGTCATCCGCAGTTGCATCATAACGAAGAGTAATATCAGCATTGTGAATTCTGTATTCACTACATATTGCTTTGACAGTTTCAAGGTCTAGAAGTGTGTTGGTAACCGTTGAGGTGAAATTAATTCCACCCTTATCTTTCTTCCTGAAAGTCAGATTAGGTGGTTCCTTGTTCAACCTGTACCCAGAAAATAAAAATAAAAAATTCAAATAGTTAATAAAGACAAATTTGAAAAAGAAAAAAGAAGAAGAAAAAATGGCAGAGAGAGAGAGAGGAGGAGCAAAGGCCTGAAATTGAAGCAAATTTGACAAGTGGTTGAGATCAAGATTTGCACGTGTCCACAGATTATTGGAACATGAATCTGAAAACCTCCAACCAGCCACCAAAATTGATCTATCTACATACTAATTCAATATATTGCCACTAGGGATCCCTTTCACCCTCTAATGCTACCGACTGGCTATCACCCATGGTTAACTCTTTGGAATGCTAGGGTTGGAGTTTGTTGGTGGGAAGAGGCCCAGAAAAATATTGTGGATAAACATCTATATAGGATGTGATGAGAGGTCTGGTAGGGTTGCAAAATAAATGACCATAGCTGAGAAAACAGCTATGTGCTGTTGCTGTTAACAGTTCTAAAAAATTGCCTGAGTCCCAACTTTTGAGAATTTTTTTGCTGCTAGTTAATGGAAAGAGCGGATAGAGATCTCAGGGTTGTATTTTATGAATGGTGTGGGTGAGAAATCAAATTTAGGCCCTGTTTGGTCGCTTTTTCAGGGGCCTCCAGCTTTTAAAAGAAGTTACTAACATCTTTTCTAGTAATTTACCCAAGATATTCAGCTTTTCACTCGTCTTATAAAGCGGCTTGTGCTCTTCAGGTGGCTTTTGGGAAGAATACCAAGGGTTGCTTCGTATCGCATATTTTTTAAAGACTCGCCCAAGCCAGGCCCTAGATTGCGGCATGTATTTTTTTTTTTTTTTTATAAGTATAGATTGCAGCATGTATTACTTTGCAAAAATGAACGACGAAAAAAATATGATACTTTAACCATATATGAAAACTCATTTCCAAAAGAAGACCCATATTAGTATACATGATGCACAAGTACATGTAAAACGAGAGAACTTTTGACTATGCATTACCTTATGCCAAATCCCTCAAGCTCTTTCTCTATCAGGCGTTTGTGAGTTATTGGCTTTATTGCATCAAGAACAATTAAAATGCAATTGCATGTCCTAGCAGTGCTGATAACCTGCATTTGCAATAACAGTTAAAAGGAAAATCTAAATAGACGGGCATATCAAGAATACACTTGCATAATAGGCATCTGTACCATGTAAACTTATGTGTGCCAAACAGATTTGTCCACCAGACTTTTTTTTTAAAAGTAAGAAGTAAATTTTATTCATACGAATGAACTAGGCATAGCACATGTACACAGGAAGCATACAAAAGAAAACACCTAGATACATTCTAAGTTAAGGAAAGAAAGTCATGGACATTGTTTCCATCAAGTACAATAGCTGAGAACCAAAGCATTAAAGTGTGCATAAAAAAATTCTGAAGCTCCGCCATTGTGAGCTCCCTATCTTCAAAGCACCTCTCATTCCTTTTCGACCATGTACACCACATGATACACAACGGGATCATCTTCCACGCTGCCGCCACTTGAGGGCAGCCTTGAAGCTCCTTCCAACAAGCCAATAAATCCACCACCCTCGAGGGCATTACCCAAGCAATATCCATTTTTCTAAAGATCTCATCCCATAACCCCCTTGTAACCTCACAATGCAAAAGTAAGTGATCTACAAATTCTCCATGCTTTTTACACAAATGGCACCAATCTATCACAATAAGTCCCCTCCTTCTCAAATTGTCCATAGTCAAGATCTTCCCCAGGGCCGCAGTCCACACAAAGAAAGCTACTTTAGTAGGCACCCAGGACCTCCAAATCCTCTTCCATGGAAATGGAGCATTGCCTTGTGCTGATAAAATCTTATAATATGTCCTGACTGTGCATTTTTTACTATCATTGGCCCTCCACTGCACTTTATCCTCTTGTGTCGTGGTATTTCCCATGGAATAAAGCAATCTGAAAAAATCAGACATGGCGTGCAATTCCCATTCATGAATATCCTTATTAAAGAGGACATTCCACTGGTAAGAACCAAGAGAGAATACTTGCATATCTGCCACTGAAGCCTCACGGTTAGATGCAATACGATAAAGTGCTGGAAAAGCCTTATACAAAGCGCACTCTCCACACCAAACATCATGCCAAAACTTGATTCTAGACCTCTCTCCCACCACAAACCGTATATGACTTTTGAAGCACTGCTGCCTAATAAATTTCCATAAACCCAAGCCATACTCCCCCCTCTCACTACATTGGAGCACCATCCTCCCCACGCACTCCCGTGTCTAGAAACAATAATCTCCTTCCAAAACGCGTCCTCCTCTAGCTAGTACCTCCATAACCATTTTCCCAACAAAGCTTTATTGAAAGTCCTCAAATTGCAAACTCCCAAGCCACCATTCGGAATTGGAGAACAAACTTTGTTCCAATTAACCAGGTGGAATTTTGTTTCCTCCCCCACTCCCCCCTAGAGAAAAGCCCAGAATAATCTCTCAATTCTAGTCGCCACCCCTACAAGCAAAGGAAAGAGTGAAAGGAAATATGTGGGGAAATTAGTTAAAGAGCTCTTAATTAAAGTGAGTCGCCCCCCTTTTGATAAATACATTTGTTTCCACCCCACAAGCTTTCTCTCTACTTTTTCCACCACCCCATCCCATATAGCTCGAGCCCTGAAAGTCACCCCCAAAGGGAGTCCCAAATATTTTATAGTCAAGGAGGACACCTTACAATCCAACAACCGCGCCAAACTGTTGATATTGGGGTTTTTTCAATAACACAACCATTTCACACCCTAGATGCACCTATGGTCTTACAGAGATAGGGTAAAAAAACTACCATGATTAAGCACGCAATATGTGAAAGATATGTTCGCTGTCTGTAAAATTCTAATTGAAATTGATCTTAAAATGACTCATGAACCACCAAGATCAAAATTTCTGGTAGTGTGCTGAATATAACCAACATACAGTATCCTTCCAGAAACAATATATGTAACCTTTCATAACCATTTTGGGACATTCAGAATCCATTCCACTACGTAGGTCTAGTTGTATGGCTCCATACTATATGAACTTGAAAGGAACCAGCAATCAAAGAGAAAGAAGAAAAAATGAGTCATGTTAACTGAGAGAAGTCCCCTTAAATGTATGGTGCTGGAGGTTGGTGCGTGTATCCGTCAGATCCATGTAAGCCCCAAGTCTTAGAGCACTGGCATTGGACTAGCCAAATGCCAATGAAGCCAAAAATATGGCTCTTTTTTATTAAATCAGCTGCATTGGACTAGTTAAAGTCCTTCAAGTGAGACTATGAGCTATAGTAAATAAAAAGCAAAAGTCATACTTGGTGAGTCACTGTTCACCAACCAAAAGCATATTTTATTGAAAAATAAAATCTAACGGCTGGGCCAATTTTCCCACGCTTTCTACTCCCGCAGTCTCATTCTCTCTCCTTTCTCTCCCTTCCTCTCGAGCCTGACACTCCCTTTCTCTCTGTTTCTCTCCATTCTCTCGAGCCCGAAAGTCCCTTTCTCTCCCTTTCTCTCGTAGAGCTTTGCCCGGCACTTCCTTTCTCTCTCCCTTTTTCCGTTTCGTTGTCCATTGTGCAATATCATCTATCTCGGCCTGGGTGAAGAACCAAACGGCAACTAGGACAATCAATCTACACGGACAATCGGCAGCTAGAACCAAATGGCCTGTGCTACGGCGCCTTGTGAGGATCTTCGAATTTTGCCCTAGACTACCTCTCTGAGAGACTATTTCGGTTTTGATACATGCAAGGGTAAGAAATTCTGGAATTTCTCTTTGATCTTACTTCCTTTTGTGCTGATCTTAGCTCTTGTTGGTTGTGATTTTGCTGATTTTAGTGGTTGTGTGATTGTTCCGTACGTTTATTGGATGGATTTTTTATTTTAGGTTTTGTTAAAGTGTTCTTGCTTTGGGTTTTGCTGGTTTAATGATTTGTTGTTCATAACATTGTGGCATCTCTTTTGTGCTTTGGTATGGCAGCTGGTCTGTGCTGGCACAGTGGTTCTAACAATCACCATGCTCAAATTTTAACCCATTTTCTAAAAAGGATATTGATTGCTGTGTTTTTTAGCATGCACAATTGTTGTACTCTGGTACGTAATTGTTAAATTCGTTGTAGTCTGGTACGTAATTTCTGGTCTGTGTAGGCTTGGTTGACTGGCATTCTGTGTAGGCTTGGTTCAATTTCTTTCTGTGTAGGCTTGGTTCAATTTCTTTCTGTGTAGGCTTCGTTCTTGTCATACACAAATTAGACACGAATTAGCATGTGGATATTTGTGTAAACAAGATAATTTGACTACTCCAGTGTAAACAAGATAATTAGTTCAATGTGTAAGAGCAGATATAATCATTGCACAAGCAAAGTTATTACTAACATTCCTCACAACAGAACTTAATGTGGTTTGCATGTGAATAATAGATATTGTAATATTATTTCCCCCACCCCTCCATGTTCATGTCTTTACAGCATGCATGCAGGGCAGGGCAGGACAGCAGGAGTAGTACTAGATCAACTTTGGCAGCTGGAAATGGATGTTATTCATTTGTGGGCTGGTTGTTAATTTTTGGAATTGTGGAAATGGATGTTATTCTTTCGTGGGCAGGTCTGGTGGGTTGGATTTAATTTCCAAGATGTTTTGTATTTGGATTGTGGGTTGGTTTGTGTATGGTTTGGATTTAATTTCCAAACTTGAACTTGTGTATGGTCAAGTTGCATGTACCAGACTTCTGATTTTTGGCATTCTAATGTTGAAAGGCATCTCTTTTATAGTTGGTTCAATTTCTGGTCCTTTTCTTTTACAGTAACAGAGTAACTCAAAATGTGCATGGCTTGGAAAGTTCAGATTTTTTCAGAAAATTGCAGCAACCACACGATAATTAGTTCAGAAAATCTGTTGGACAGGATTGGACAGTTTTGTGAATGTATTGGACAGGATTGTTAGAAGATAATGAAAGTTTTTCAATAGCTTATAAATAAGATAAATCAATGTCCATTTTAACAATAAAAAGGGAAATCTTAAATAATAGTAGTACAAATAACCATGTTTGTTGGATAATTAGGTTGAGAAAAAAAAAATAGTTGGGAAACAATAATTTAAGTAAAAATTAAATTATTAATTAAAATATGGTTAGTGTAGTTGCAAAATATGAAAAAAAAAATTAGTAAAAAAATAATATTATTATTATTTTGGCTAATAGATGGATAATCCAATGTGGGGTTATATCTTTGGCAAAGGCTTTAGGCAAAATTTTGGCTTTGGCTCTGGCTAGACCATTGCCAATGCTCGGATCCAACCACATAATGATACATCTAAGCTGCATAACATTTCCTACTACAGTTCTTTGAGGACCTGGTGTTAAAGCACTACTTATTTTAAATAAACATGAAATTAGAATAAGGTCACAACGAATAATGAAAATATCCAGAGACAAATATCTCACAAGTATAAGTCAATTCATGAAGAATTACTCTGACGCCCTCAAACTACTAGGGGTTTTACACTTTGCACCCAAAGTATCAAAACTGACACATTGCACCCTCAAGACCAGCCTATTGAAACAAAATCACCAGTTTGCAAAAAAAGGAAAAAAATAAAAAAAAATCGAACAAATAATAACAGACATCCAAGTTGGGTGGAAAGGTTTTACCTGCCTTCCTCTACCTTTTCCATCCTTAGCACCCTCAATAATTCCAGGGAGATCCAACAACTGCCAATCAAAATTAAAATAAGAGAGAAAGAGAAAGTTATCTCAATGAGCAAGCATCCACAATGCAGGCATGAAGGGGAAAAACCTAGTTAGAGTTTACTCATCAAGGGATTTCATTTATACAATTGCAGATACAAGCCATCACCAGCAAGGAAGCCACACCAGATGATGACATCCATGCTAGCATATGGTAGTGGTGGTCCTCATATGGAAAAGAAAAAACAAAAAAAGTGCACAACCCATATGCTATCTGTGACAAATCTGAGTAGGAATAGACACAATAACCATGGAAATTTAAAGCTAACATTAAACAGAATAAGGTATCATACTTGAAAAATTAGGAGTAGAGTTGGGGAAAATGAGTTAGAAGTTTTCTTTAAATCTGTGTCCATTAACGTTCCAAAATAGACAATATCTTTGGTAAAAAATAAAATAGAACAGATGATCAACAGCATGGAATGCAGGGAAAAATAGTATAATCATCTAAACCTTACAAATCATCTCATGAGAATATGAGAGGTGTAAATTTGAATCTTACTTTGAGTGAAGTCTGATTCATTAGTTGTATTTAAGAATTTACAACTATTCAAAGGGGAAAACAGCAGGGGAGATCAAAACCCAGTCTCCCCTTGGTAATATCAGATAGCTGATTTCCAAAAGAGATCAAATCTTCCAGAAAATAATACACAAGGAACAAGCTGTTTTGGATGATATTACCTGAATTTTAGCTCCTCGATATGTGATCACACCTGGGATGCAAGTTAAGGTAGTAAATTCATAGGAAGCAACCTGCAAACCATAGGGGTAAAAAAACATATGGCCTTCAAAAGAACCATGGAAATAACCTACAAGAAGATTTTGTGATAAAAAAGTTTCACCATTATCCCCTTTCCTTCCTTCATTCCAACAGAAGCAAAAGGAAATAATGACAAGAATAAACATGTTCAACATTAGAATGGCATGTGTACATAATAAACAAGCATGGATATTCATCCAGACAGACACTCTAGAGCCTGTGAGCTGCTCGCTTGCATGTGTACATAATAAACAAGCCTGGATATCCATCCAGACAGATGCTCTAGAGCCTGTGAGCTGCTCGCTTGCATGAGATATTGTGCACAATGATATTAATACTTGCACATTTTCAAACGAGCATATTTCACCTGTTACTTGAGGTACTTATTAAACTTCCAATTTCCAATATATCTTTATCCATTCAAATCGCCAAATCTTGAAAATGTCAACCCAGTCCTAACCTTAATCTACTTCTGGATTTTTTCTTTTAACTCAAAGCAGGAATATAATCCGTAATGTTATGCAATTGATAGAAGCATAAACTTACATCTAAGAAACACTGCACCTACAATCTATGATACCCCCTACTGACGGATGAGTGTACGTGATGTATCGGATCTCACATTGCTTGGAAGGGAGAAGTTCTTGCTCTTTATAATGGTTACCATGGGACTCCACTTGTACCATTGACTAGGCCTTTTGGAGCATCGGCCCAAAGCAGCTAAGACTTCCCATGAGACGTTGCAACTGGTAACAAAGCCTATCCCAACTAGAAATGTGAGACTTGAGCCGTGTCATGTACGAAGAACTGTCTCAACGAGAATGTTAGGAATTTAAGGGGGTGAGATTGTGATACCCCATACTGACTGATGATTATATGTGGTATATAAGATCTCACATTGCTTGGGAGGAAGAAGTTTTTGCTCTTTATAATGGTTCCAATGGAACTATTGACTAATCCTTTTGGAGTATAGGCGCAAATGTGGTTAGGGCATCCGATGGGATGTTACACAATCTTTTCATTAATTCATTTGATAATTCACAGAACTAAAGGAACTACACTCAAAACATCTAAGTAATCCAACTGCATAGTAATATATTTTTCATCAATGGTATAATCATGATAATGATAACATTACCACCAACTTTTTTTTATAAGTAATGATGATACTATTGCCACCAAGTATCACAATAAACTAAATTTGTTTTTATAAGTAAGAAATTTATTAAAAATTACGTAATTAGGCATAGCTCAAGTACACAAGAAGTATACAAGAGAAAAAACTTAATTACAAACTAAAGCTAAAAAACAGCACGAAAGTCATTGGAAACCACAATAAACTAAATTTGAGAGCAGCCTAAATTTCCCAAAGCAATTTTTCCCATCATGTGCCCATTATCTGAAGAATTGGTGAGCACTGAGCAGCCAACAACTTCTATCTCGTTACTCAAGTAAGATGATAAATATTCAAAAGCCATTAGAATGCAAACCTCAACAAAGTATAACACTAAGTAATCTGTTCCATACAAACAAGAAAGCCAATTGGCAATATTAGCCTTACCAAAGCTCACTGATGAAAGCATTAAATCTGAGTTGACAAACAACACACATACCTCTGAAAATGTCCCTGTTAACTTGTTTAACAGTGTAGATTTCCCAACGGAAGGGAATCCCACTAGACCAACTCTTGCATCTCCGCTTTTAGTAACATCAAATCCATCACCAGCACCGCCACCTCCTTTCGAGGAAGGTTCCAAGAGTTCCCTCCGTAGCTTTGCAAGTTTAGCCTGCAACAGATGATCATTGACATATAGATCAGTTCTGCCAAATACTAGTGGATGAAAGAAGAAATTGAGAAACTTAACTATAAAATATGAAAGCACCATGGAATCAGCATATAAACCCACATCTATAACTTATAAAGTACAAGAAAACACCATACTTTCCAGCTAAAAAAATACCGGGCATCTTAGAGCAACGAAATTAAAATATCCAGAAAAAATCATGAATTCAACACAATATAACTTAGATTGTTTTACATGATTACATCATAAACAAATGTGTGAGAGTAGTCACTCTTACATGTACCAAGGGACCCATGTGATTTTATACAAAAATATTCATATAATGCACTAAATGGCAAAGGCAAACAATACAAGGGACCTTAGACTTATCAGTACCCTTTTGGACAGTTAAATCCCATAAATATTTTTTTTTCCTTCTAAGAAAGTTTATTGATCCTCATAATTAGGCAAAGCCCAATTACACATGTAGTATACAAGAGAGAGGCCTAATTACAGCCTATGAGCTAGAAACAGCAGCAGCATAAAAATCATTACAGTTAACCCCGTCCAACACAATGGCCACATGTTGCATTAAATGAATATAAATGATAGTATTTTTTTTTTTATAAGTAAACGATATTATTAATAAAGATAGACATGGCCCAAGTACACAAGATGGCATACAAGAAATAAGACCTATCTAGGTCACAATAGCAAAAACAAGAAAATCATGAAAATTTAGGCCATTAAAGTCTACAGCCATGGCCCATAGAAATAAAGTACGGAAAAATAAAGATCAAAGTTCCTCTAGTGTCCGCTCCTTATCTTCAAATGTCCGATCGTTACACTCTTGCCATATGCACCACATAATGCAGATAAGGACCAGCTTCCACACCGCTTTGATTTGTGGAACCTCTCCCGGAAGTGTCCAGCTGGCAGACATTACCCAAGTTAACTCAACTCGGCTAAACATTTCAATCCACAAGACTCTCGCAATGAAACAAGAGATGATCCACTGTCTCGTCGGATTTCTTGCACATACAACACCAATCTAGACTAACGACCCAGCACTTCCTCAGATTATCGGCTATCAAAATCTTGCCCAGGGCAACTGTCCAAGAGAAGAAGACCGCATTAGGGGGTGCCTTATTCCTCCAAATTCTTCTCCATGGGAATTGAATTATCGGTAATTGTGTGAGGGACTTAAAGAAGGATCGAACCGAGAATGCACCCTTACTTGCAAGTGTCCACCACAGCGTATTGGCTCATTGTCCATTCGGCTTCACAGAATACAATAGGCTGAAGAAAGCCTCAAAGTTGTCTACTTCTCAATCTTGAGCTGCTCTACTGAAAGTGATATTCCACTGGACTTGGTCCCCCAATCGAACCATGAGGTCCGCCATTGAACCTTCTTGATCACATGCCACCCGGAAAACAGATGCAAAAGAATCCTTTAGAGCCTCATGCCCACACCACATGTCCCTCCAAGATTTTATCCGAGAACCCGCACCCAGCACTAATTTAGTATGACGAGTAAACACCCCCCACCCTCGTCTAATGTGCTTCCAAACCCCCACTCCATAGGCCCATTCACCTCTCTAGTACACCAACCACCTCACAAGCTTCCATATTTGCAATCAACCACCAATTTTCATAGGGCTTCTGGTTCCATATTATATCTCCATAGCCATTTTCCAAGTAGAGCCCGATTGAAAGTTCTCATATTTTTTATACCCAACTCACCTGAAGAGATTGGCTTGCACACATTGTCCCAACTGACTAGATGGAATTTGAATTCATCCCCCACCCTGCTCCATAAGAAATCACGGTGGAGTTTTTCAATTCGTGTCACCACACTAGTTGGAAGTGGAAATAAAGATAGAACATATGTTGGTAAGTTAGAGAGAGCACTCTTAGTTAGAGTCATCCGGCCACCTTTTGACAAGTACAATCTCTTCCACCCCGTCAATCTTCATTCTATCTTTTCGATAACTACATCCCAAATTGATAAAACCCATGAGGCAGCCCCCAACGGCAATCCCAAATATTTCATGGGAAGAGAGGCTACCTTGCACCCAAGTGTGCTGGCCAATTGCTGAGTGTTGCTGACATTCCCAACTGGCACTAACTC
This sequence comes from Juglans regia, assembly GCF_001411555.2. Lineage (NCBI taxonomy): Eukaryota > Viridiplantae > Streptophyta > Magnoliopsida > Fagales > Juglandaceae > Juglans > Juglans regia. The sequence goes on from NC_049910.1 coordinate 8,855,543, forward strand.
TGATTTATCGAAGTTTACTTTAAGCCTGGCGTTGCTTCGAAGCATATTAAGAGTGCCTCCAGTGCCCTTAGCTGGTTTTGATCTACCTTGCAGAATATTAGTGTCATCTGCAAATAATAAATGAGATATAGTAATAAGGCCCTGATTGGGGCCACCAACCGAAAATCCAACTACAAAACCATTCATAACCATGGCTGATAGCATCTTACAAAGGGTCTCCATGATAATAACAAAGAGAAGTGGGGATGACGGATCTCCTAATCTTAGGCCACGAGAACTGTTGAAGAAACCAACTGGGCTGCCATTAATCAAAACTAAGAACCTTGCCGTTGAGATGCACCATCTGATCCATATATATCATCTTTCTCCAAAACCACATCTCCCCAGCAAATATAGAAAGAACTCCCAATTTACATAATCATATACTTTCTCCATATCTACCTTACATATAATCCTTGTGATACCAGACTTTAATCTGCTATCCAACCATTCATTAGCTATAAGGGTTGAATCCAGGATTTGTCAACCCCTTATAAATGCATTTTGAGGTTTCGTAATTATCTTGCCCAAGGCCTCCCCTAATCTGTTTGCGAGCACCTTGGAGATAATTTTGTACACCCCATTAATGAGGCTAATGGGCCTATAATCTTTCGCCTCCGATGCTCCGGTCTTCTTCGGGATCAACATAATAAAAATAGCATTTAGGCTTTTCTCGAACTTCCCAGTCGAGAACAATTCTTGAAACACATTCATTATGTCCTCTTTCACTACCTCCCAGCATGTTCGGAAAAAATCCCATCGAAAAGCCATTTGGACTTGGTGCTTTGTCTTTAACCATTCTTCTTACTACATTGTAGATCTTCGCTTCCTCAAAAGGTCTCTCCAACCAAGACGCTGTATGTGGCTCAATAGTGTCAAAACCGAGTTCATCAAGTTTTGGCCTCCACCCCTCTCGTTCTACAAGCAATTGTTCGAAGAAATCCACCACATGATCCCGAATCATAGGAGCCTCCCGGATATGTTTCATTTTCACAATCTATTTCAACTGCTTTTTTTCCCTAACCAGAAAAGACTAATGCGGTGTTTTGTTACAGCCGAAAATATTCTATTTTCGGTAAATTAACGGATGATTCAAATTATAACATATTAACGGATGATTCTATTTCTAATAAAATCATACCACAAGGGGTTGTTACAGTGAATTGTTTACTGAATAAATGTTCCTAGGTATGAATCAAATTATAACATATGAAGTCATATAATTTTTTTTTTTTTTTTATCGGTAAATTATATATATGAAGTCATATAATTACAATCATGATTTTCAATCCAACCAAACATCAGAAATTCTTTTATGCATCGTTTTCAAGGTGCCAACCAAACTTCAGAAAATCAACAATTCTTCTAGAAAACATTTTCATTTGAGTACATTTTCTCATTTTCCTCAGTTTATGTCGAAACACAGCCTAAAATAGGTTAACAAGCTGCCCAATCATACCATCTTAAACCGACATATTCAAAACATGACCACCAAACAAGACTAGAGACTGCCTCTTACTGAGATATTCAAACTCGTAGGGTCTGGTTTACATACGAAAACGTTACGACTAGTGAGTTGGTCATTTCTGCTGAAATGGTTTCCAAGTACCAACACCTACATCGTGCACAAGCCAATACTTAGCTTGGATAGGTGACTTCAATGAGCATATATTTTCCTGAGACACCAATGATAGCTTTATCAAACGCAAAACTTCTAAATGCTCCAAAACAGACCACTCTACTAAGTTTTCCACATAAAGAAAAGAACATATACATATATATATATATATATATACACACACATTAAGTACAAGAAAGAAGTGATAAATGAATATACATATTCATAACATCCTCCCATTGAAAATATAGAGGGGCATAAATATCTACCTTGAGCAAACCCAGGTGATGAGCAGTAGCCTTGTTCTTTTGAGTCCTTGCCATCTGCCAAAAACAAGAAAGCCATATTCACATTTTAATTAATCAAACAAGTTTCACATCTATCTCCTGACCAGTATACAAGATCATCTATCCATTCGACATGTGGTCCAGAATCTTATTAAGATGAAAAATATGATTACAAGCTTGTTTAGCAGCAAAACAACCAGTTACTGCTTTGTTGATCCATTGCAAGGAGTTTTACAGTCTGTGTATAAGTTTTATTCATCATGTTTTAAGTTTAAGGTGTTAGTTTAAAAAAAAAAAAAGGTGTACGGTGTTAATTATTTTGCTTTATACTTCACATAACTACATACATACTCTTCTACAAGACAAATTCATATTTTATGACAACAAACTGGCGAGTCATTACTCTTCTTCTATATTTGCAGAAAGTGTACGTAAAGGAATCAGAAATGAGATTCATACGTACACACACATATATAAATAAACACACACTTTAATTCTCAAGATCGCTAGTTATTTGGGTCATATCAAAACCACCATTCAACTCAGATTATGGAAATGACAATTGAAAGTTCGCATCACGGTGACACAAGTCACAGGATACGGAACTTAATTCCTATTCTTTATCTTTTCCATTTTCTCATTAAGATTAAAGATAGAGGGCAAATCAGGACAGCATTTTGTACATTGTCGTTATTTGGGACTTCAGAGGACGAAAACCAGAAACGCTTAAAAAGAAAAAAAAAAATCAGGTTACCTAATTGCATAATTATTTAATATAAGAAAACCGTAACTGAATTACACAAAAACGCTGGAAATTATGCTTTTGCTTCCCCTCACAGTCCTCTGGTTCTTTAGCAACCAAATAGATTCTAAACGCGGAAGTAAAATTTTAACTTAAACACTTGTACGCTAACTTGAAATCGGAACAGGTAGAACATGTTACATTTTTTTAAAACCCTAGAACCATCTTGTAACTTTTCTTACTGAGAGCTCAGAAGAAAATAATTACCTCATCTTCGATGTCCTTGATTTTCTGCATAACCGTCGACATTTCTGAAGCAGATAATCTTATATAGAGAGAGAAAGATAGAGAGAATCTATATGAGTGTGTCCCGGATCAAGATGTACGACGGCTGCGATAGCGCTGCGACGGTCGTGAAATGGTTCCCTATGCAGCAGGAGAAAGAAGAAGACGAAGGTACTAGAATAATGAAGTCCGGGCTTCTTTTGCCGCAAAAGTTTTGCGTAATGAGATTGGTTCCTTGTGTACTACGTGTCAGGCCCAAACCCAATAAATCTTGGGCCACAAGGTCCAAACCTCTATCCTGTCAGCCTACGCTGTGATCTAGGACGAGGTTGTGCTCAAATGATGTTCCATCTCTGCCTTTGGTTAAAAAAAACAAAAAAAAAAAACTGTGTCCTTTGACCCAAGAAAGAAAAATTTGCATTAAGCAAATCTGTTTTTGTTATATTTAAATATAGAGTAATGCTACGTATAATTATGAAATGCGTAAACGTTATACAGTTACTTTGAAAAAAAATAGAGTCTACTATTAAAAAATTAATTTATTTTCATGTGAGTCTCATATTTATTCACTTTTTTCAAAGCGACTGAACGGCGCTTGCATACTCACAACTGTAAGTATCATTTTTCTTAAATATAATATACTTCTAGGACTATTAGTTTCTCATTTTCTAGGTCCGTTTGGATAGAGGTGACCTCATCTCATGTCATTTAATTTTAACTAATAATTTTATTACTATTTCATCTCAATTCATTTTATCTCACTATATAAATAGACTCTTAAGAATAATCTCTTTTTTTACTTCTGGTTTTAAAAAAATTTTGCATTAGTTCTTTTTCAAATATATGTTATAGGCACAGCCAAACTGTTCTCAAACTGCTGTGTAATTTGTAATGCCATCAAAATTTTAATTTTAATAATTTCTTCCAATGGTACAAAAAACTAACCCTGATATCAATTTACACAAATAACCTCAATAAAAATATTCAAAAATTCGAAGAAAATGAAAGATGCTATAGTTTGATGGGTAAAAGCAAGAATAGAGAAGTAGTTAATGGCAGAGAATTTAATTAATTTTTTTATTGTAACAGTCTCATAGCAAAAGTGCAACTAGTGAAAATGTTTCATTTCATCTCATCTTATCTAATCATTACAACTTTTTTAAATTTTCACACAAAATATAATAAAAAAATTTAATTTTTTCAAATCTCAAAATAATAATAATATTAACAAATAATATTCTAATAACCTACTCTACGGTAAAGTCATGAGTAAGCGACAACATGTTAACATTCTTTATTTTTTATTATTGGCACGAGTGTTCGAAAATAAAGTTCTGACTAATCTCGAGAGTGCACAGATTTTCGGTAAGGAGTTTCCCGCAAGTAGGGCTGCAACCCGAGCTCGTACAACTGGGTTTATACCCGACCCGAGTGCGCTCGTTTTTGGCACCAAACCGAACCAACCCGACCCGAAGAAAATAGACTGGATCGAACCCGTATGACCCGATCTTTACCAAAACTAAAAAAAAAAAAAACAAACTTTCTCCACATCGATTTATCTCAGATCTAAGGACAAATGACAATATAATCTCTCTCAGATTCTTCTCAATCTTAAGAAAAAACACCAGAAAATACAAAATGAAAAGATGAAAAGAGCGAAACTTTGCGAAGAGTCATTTGGATGTAGTCATTTGCAGAAGGAAGCCATCTGCAAAAACTCGATGCAGTCGTCGAATAGTCGATGGCTTCACTGTGGTGAGTCATTCGAAATCTCGAATAGTAGCATTTCAGCCGTCTCTTCTTACACTATCGACAGGAGACAAATAAAAGAGAGAAAAAAAAATTCTCTGAGCAAAATAGGCTGAGAAACAAACGATGGCTTTCTCTGAGCAATCCGACGCTTACCAGTCTGAAGAAGATGAAGTCTACTGTGAAAGTGAACGATCTAACCCAGAATATGATCCGTCTAGAGACCCAAGTTACGGCATTCTTGGAGAAACCCATGCCAAGTAACCTCTCCGAGAAGAAGAAATAAAAGGCTCGGTTTGTATCTCATCCATTGTATCTCATAGAAGAAATAGAAGGCTCGACTTTTGAGATTATGATTTAGCATTTATGGGTGGTTGTGGTTGTGGTTGTGATTGTTGTTGTAACTTGTATGTGCAGAATTGTTGAATATTTGGATTTGGGTATTGAGGGAGAAAGATAAGAAAGATGCGAAAAGCTCATGGGACTTGGGAGTTGGGCGACTAGCTAGGGTTTGAGAAGTTTCTAATTTATAGTCGGACGGTTTGACACTAACCCATAACAAGTCGGACTAGAAACCGATTAGATAATGAACCGCTAAATGTCAGGTCGGGTCATTTTGAACGGGTCTAACGGGTTTTTGAGTCATCTGCACAGCCCTACCCGCAAGTGCATATCAGATAATTTAAGGAGAAGTTCTCTAGTCCGATGGCCCCTAAAAATTGTTTGTACCAAAAGAGGATTTAAACCTTCAACTTGGTGGGAGCCTTTAGCACTTGAGTCAAGCTTTAGGGATTAGCGACATCCTATTCACATTCAACAGATTAAGCATCTAAGTTTCCACCTTCCACAAGGATGGTCCATAAAAAGCCCAAAGGACAAACATCTTTGTGATGCAAAACCCTTCAAGCTCAAGATCCCCCACATAAGTTGGATGATCGAGAACTCATTCCAAAATAGTCGGCAGATCAAAGCTCAGGTTTGTGGTATTGTTACCACCATTGTTTCATTAATCATTCATGAAAAGCGTAGTAGAGTCAAGCACATAACCAATCCCTTTGATCTGCAGAATTATATTGTCCAAAACTGAGTATATAAGATCGGCCTCAGCATGAGTTGTGTCTTTTGCAATAAATGTATGAACATCCTTATTTAATTCTAGAATAATTCTATGAAGCTGCTTCCAGGCTCTTTTACAACCCCATTAAAGTCCATTCTCTCCCTCAGCCTTTTGACATCTTCCCACATTTCTTTTGATGCAAAAATATTGGAAAGTAAAATATATGACCAACTATCTATTGGATCAAGTGAAATTGACATCTCTGCTGCATATCTCCCCATATCAACATTATCAGCTACTCTACACACACTGAGCAAGCTCCTCCATACTACTGCTAGTGGTTTTACTGGCATTTTCTCAATAAATTACTTTGCTTCAACGAGTTTGCCTGCTCAGGCCAAAAGAGAAACCATGCGAGTATAATGTTCTGTCCGGCCTGGTTCTATTCCAAAATCAACCATCGATTCAAAATGGCAAAGCCCATCTTCTACGAACCCCGCATGACTATATGCCAAGAGCACACCCCCACAAATGTTACATAGTTGGGTCTTATTCCCTCCTTTATCACCTTTCAAACACTTGAAGACCTTCATCTACTTCCTCGTATTGCGAATAAGTTGAGATCATGGAGTTCCAGCACACATCTCTCCAAATTGTGGAATTAAGATTGGATCTATTGACCATCCTGGAGACTTGCTTAGTTACTGGTTGCGGTGATCAAGGCAGCAAAAGTGAATTAATTAGGTCTTTGTCTTGATAAATGTAATTTCGAGTAGAGCGAGCTTGAGAGCCTCTTCATTTTCCAACTGTTGAGTATATACAAAAAAACATTGCATTCCATACAACATCTTTTTCAGTTATCTCCTCAAAGATAAACCTTGCATCCCTTATACATGAACACAGCTTGGAATACACATACATCAAAGCACTCCCAACAAATACATCCAGAGACGCCCCATATTTGATTATCAGGCTGTGAATTTGCTTACTCAGTTCTAAGATCCAATGTTTAATTTAGCTTCTCTTCTCTCAAGTATCCTTCAATCATCGCATTGTAAGAGACCACATTATGATCAACCGTAGCATAAAAAACTCTTTTAGCATCTGTTAATGAGCTGCACTTTGCATACATATCAATTAAACCATTTTTCACAAAATAATCATACTCAAGGTTTGCCTTGATAGTGTAAGCATGCACTTGTCTCCTATTTTCTAAGCCTCGAGCAAACTACATTTGGTTACCAAACATTAAATAACTTTTTAATAGTAGTATTAATTATTACTTTATGATCTACAATTCATGTAAGCTTTAAACGAAAAGCTATATTACCTACTGTGATTCCAAATATGTACCTCATTTGCATTCAAAATTCACCTCAATTCATCTCAACTCATCTTATCTGAATTTATTTTAAACAATTGATATATATATTATATTTAGAGTAATGCTATTTTTCATTTTGAATTTATCATTCTTTCACACATAAAAGTTTTCATTCTTTAAGTGGAATCTTATGTTAATCACTTAAACCAATTAAAATTTGTAATATCAAAAAGGTGTGAATGAGGATGGTAAAACTAAAGATTAAAAAAAAAAACTAATTAAATTCTCTATATTTATGATAGCCAAGCATTTAATTTGTTGCATTGCAAGGTAGCTGCATGTACAAGTTTCAATTACACTAAAAAAATTAAAAAAAATAAAAACAAATAACGAACTCTATTTATAATGAGCAATAATAATGGAGAAGCAAGATATTTATAAAGTATAATTAATTAAGCAATAACACATCGATATATACCAAGCTAAGTAGAAGTGCATTTTATAAGACTTTTCTTATTAAATATATATCACACATATGGTAACACTTTCTTGTCACGACGTCAAGAAACATGAAATGAGAGACCAATATTTCTTGGTGTATTTATCCCAATTTGTGTTTTATTATTTTTTGCTTTATAAGAACTTATTGGGAATCATTGTTGGAGTCTTCCTCCTCTGGTTGTCATATGCCCTTCAAATATAATTCCTCCAGAAAATAATGATGTTTCATATATATATATATATATATATATATTATATATATATATATGGTCATAGTTGACTCATTTTTAAATATTAGTTATTTAATATTAGTTACATAACACTTATCAGAGCAAAATATATGGTCTTTTGGAAGTATTTTTCTTGTTGTCTATAGAAAATAAGAAGCTGAATGACATGCATGCTTAATGCTATCGGAATATTTATTATGTGAGCAGTATGTTATGTCCCTTAGATAACACATATACATTGAGAAGCAAGCCCTCTTTAACTCGATCGAAATCATCAAATTATAATGCTCAAGTAAAATAAAACAAAAATTTCATCCACACCATTTCACAAAGAGAAATATTCTAGTCACAAAGTGATTACACAAAAGTAATACTATAAAGTTATAAACTATCGTAGCTTGGTGTGATTTGTCAGATTGTAAAATTATTTTTATTATAAAATAGATCTAACGAATCAGATGAATCCACGTCAGTTTCTAAAATTATTTTTATATAGTTCATTTATAGATATAGCAGTCGTGAAATGATATTTCTTTAATTTTTAACAGTCAAAAGAAGGTTTGCCTCGTTGTCCCCACCAGAATAATCAACAAATTTACAAACATCCATATATATGTATATATATATATATATATATATATATAAGCCATGCATCTTCTTTTTTCTATCGTTAAGGTATAAGCTTAATTAGGTACATTAATGTTCCTAGAACAGTTCATGTTAACCCAACAATATTTATCTCCAATTCCTCAACTCCCAAACTAATTTTATCAATAAATAGAATACACTTATAATTAAAAGTATTGTTACCACTAAAACAAGCAATGGTAATGACTTTTTATGATTTTTCGTGGCGGGAAGTAATACTAATAATTAAAAAAAAAAACTTTAGAGTGATCTTTTTCTTTGTGTCTATCACAAGTTGTTGTACATTCAATTAAAACCATCACACGTCTCAATATGTTACTTGAACTCTAAGCGACTACAGAGTTTCTACGCATTTATCTACCAAATTTTTTGCTCATTGTTTTCATCCTTAAAATAAATGGTCTTATAAACTATTGAAGGAACTCTCTGGACATGTTAATAAGTCATTTTTTAATGTCATAAAGTTGTCCGCTAATCACTCTCATCACTCAAACGTCTCATCACTCAACGTGTCTATCAAACTTCCTTCACTCCATGTTAGGGGTGCCACCCCTGTCCACCCCTCCCTTTAAGGCGGGGCGAAAAGAAAGAAAAAAAAAAAAAAGGCATGCCTGGATTTTTTTTACTTAATAACAAATAACAAAACAGCGTCATCTGTTAAGATTCCCCTCACCCCGCAAGTTAGCCCATTCCTTCTCAATTCTTTGAATCTCTCTCTCTCTCTCTCTCTCTCTCTCTCTCTCTCTCTCTCTCTCTGAGTCTCGCTTACTTTGACTCTCTGAATCTCTGATTCTCAATCGCCGTCGAAGACGCCACTACGTCGTCGTCATTCCCACTACACCGTCATCATAGCCTTCCGTCTGCATCTCCATCGCCGAATGTAAGAATTTTGGTTAAAATTTTGATTTTTTGTTGATTTATGGAATAGAGATTGGAGAAATGATGGGGTTTAATCGGAGATAGAGGATGGGATTGTGTTTGTGAATTGCGTGTTGTGGAGACTTGATTGTGCATTTGGTTTGATGATTGATGAACTGATGTGTGTGAATCTGTATGTATGATTTTGATTTTTGTGGGTTTGCATTATGTAATGTGTTTTGAATTTTGATGATTGAATACGTGATAGTGATTCAATGAATCAGTGATAGTGATTTTGTGGCTAAATTAATTCTGATTAGAACCCTAAATTAATTTATGGTTTCGAATTAAATATCCTAAAGATATTTGGATTAAATTTGAAAATTTTGTTTTTAAAAAAAAAAAAAAAAGATTAACCATACAAGCCGACCCTTATATATAATTAATGTTTGGATGTTAATACTTTGATGGTTCAAATATATATATGGTTCAAATGCTAGTTAATATAGGTAATATTTCGTATAAGATACACAATATATATTTTGTTAAAAATGTTTTAAGTTTTTTGAGTTCAACTGGAACAATAATTTCTGAAAATAATAGTATTTTTTTCTATATGTTTCTGGATGGTAAATTTTGCAATATGCTTGAATGAGAATCACAAGAAGGTAGCGGCTGTAATACAAACTTCTGTGAATATAATGCCTATGAATTAATTTGAAATTTTGGAATAAATTATTGAAACTTGAAAGCATCAGCAGAAGCTTCTAACTATTTTTTGTTTGTTGATTTTTTTTTTCTTTTTGGTTAATTTCATTTTGCAACTCAAAATTATCATTTTTTCCTTTTTATCAAATTACAGTACTTCAAGTCTCCAAATTATCAAAACCAAATAACTACCAATTTCTTCCAATTTGTACTATCTAATTTCTAGTTGATCCATTAACTATAATAGAGTATTTAGTTATATTTCTTGTATTACTAGATTTTAATTACATGACATGTAGTATAAAAATTGAGTACTATATCATTCGTAGTCGAAGAGTACGATGAAGTACTTTCATTAACATAATTAATGTTTGGATGTTAATACTTGGATGTTAATTGTTTGGCGTGTTGTTATATTTGCTATAATTTCATATTTGTTGTTTACTTGAATTCATGGATATCCCGGCAGATTCTAAGACGAGAGCCACTATCCAGGCCCAGGATACCCCTACCACTACTCCTACTCTTACTCGTGGCCCAACACCTACCCCTATGGAACCTTATCCCGCCCCCAAGCCTAGTAAGAAACTTGATTCCAAAGTTTGGTCTCATTTCACAAAACTAGAGGGTAGTGACCCCAATAACCCCCAAACCAAGTGTAACCACTGTGGAAAAATTTATGGATGTCACTATATGAAACATGGTACCTCACAATTAAAGGTGCACTTAAAAGAGCAATGCAAAAAAAGTCCAATATTAAGATCATTACAAGAGAAAAGCCAACCTAGGTTAGAAATTTGACTTAAAAAAATGGCAGATAGGAGTAGTGGAGGCACAACATTGCAGGCCTAACATCCAAGAATGACCTTGGTACTAATATGCTTACACACTGGAACTCAACATTTTTTATCTTGAAGGCGGCCCAAGAATATAAGTTGGCATTTGCATTATTGAGTGATGAAGACATTCAATATGTAAAATATTTTGATGATCACAGGGGATTGGGGAAACCGGTGGATGATGATTGGAAAGTTGTATCTACTTTTGTAGATTTTTTTAGACTTTTCTACGAGGTAACCACGACGCTATCTGTCACTTTGTACCTTACGTCCCATCAATTTTATCAGCAAATATATAGAGTAAAAGAAGAATTAGATGACATGGTCACAAATGGTCACATTAGGCTGCGGGAGATGTCATTGATTACGAGGACAAAGTACGACAAGTATTGGGGAGATTTCACTCGGGCTAATATTTTGTTATATATAGTTGTTGTCTTTGACCCTCGGTTTAAGGTGGATGGCATGGTATTTGGATTGGGAATTGCGTACAGGCAAGCATGGACGGAACATATTGCAGCATGGGTTAGAGAAACCCTTGGTAGATTATTTGTTGAGTTTACATTCTTCCAGCGTGGTAATATTGCAGTACCTACACTTACCCCCCATTAGTTTTAGAAGCCAAGGTTGGGAAAAGACGTAAATTAGGCTTGGGTGAGAGTTTGCAGCAAACCCCCTTCGTCCGAAATTCTACAGAAGCTCAGTCAGAGATAAATAGATACTTATAAGCGAAGCTTTAACCATTTTCACGAGAGTTTGATATATTAAGTTGGTGGAAAGTGAATGTCGTGAAATATCCCATCTTTGGAGAGATAGCCCGCAGCCTTTTGGCCACACATATTAGTACCATAGCCTCAGAATCGGACTTTAGCACCGGATGGCGCGTATTGGATTCATTTCGGAGTTCATTAGCTCCTACCACTGTGGAGGTCTTGATTTGCACGCAGAATTGGATTACGGGGACTCGAATTCATATTCCATATGTTCTTAACTATGAGAATGCCAACATCGAGGAGGAGGGTGGTGATCAGCCTGGATCTTGTAATCGTGGGACTTGAATTTAATTTTCTTATTTTAATTTATTTATTTTTATTTAATCGGTATTAATTTTAAATTTAATTATTATAGTGATATATGTGATGGCGTCTACGACTACCTCCGATGCAGTATGACTTTGTATGTATTGGACCCACCATTGCCATGGTTTGCACAATTTGTCATTAATTGTTTTTGCATTTATAATTTTATATAATATTTTAGTATCTAATTATTTTGCTTGTATGTTTTTTAATTTTTAGATTCTCAATATACATATGCCGAAATCAAATCCAAATCCTAAGGACCCAATGATCTATGCTCATCTTCATCCCAAAGACCCAATCTCTTCTTGCATAGTACTTTTAATATTTTGTATTTTAAATTTTTGTTTCATGTTTATAACTTTATAATTCTAATTTCTTTTATTTTTAACTTATTAATATTGCAAGTTTTATACTTTTATGATCTCGATTCTCAGTCGCATGGCAGTTGACACAACTTAGTCTTAGTGAACTCACCGCCACCCCAAATTGATCAAATTTGAAATGTTATGATTTTCTTAATACCCCAAATTAATTATAATGTTGTTACAATAGTTAATAGTACAATTTGTAATATTTACTATTTTTAGATGAATTTGTAATATTGTAATAGTTTATTAGTTATCTTACTTTGTATAATTGTAAGTTTGTAACAGTTTAGTGCCTTAGTGATGACTATTAATTAATATTTAAAAGTATTAGGTGAAACTTAATATATAGTTAATAGTTATATCTATATAATTTATTTTTTGTTTTTATTTTTTAAATATTTTATTTTTTTAGTTAAAGTTTGGGCCCAAAATGGTACAAAAGCATATTCTGGTCCATTTTGGGCTCAGATAACTGAACTGGGATAAAGGCCCAATAGGGGCAGGAGGGCGAACGAATGGAGGTCCACCCCCACACTCCGGGCAGCAGACGGGATACCTCGCCCCCGCATGGACAGTGGATGTATAGATCCACATATATCTCCATACAGTTTTTACTAAAATAATGAAAACTCAATAATTACCTTAGGAATGGGAAGATCTGATAATTACTTTTATTTTGGAATATGCAACACATGGATAAGTACTTGAAAAAATAATTTTTTGGTTTTTTAAGAGATGTCCATATAAATTCTCAATTATGTCACATATCATCATTGATTCCAGATGACCACGACGATCATACCAAAACATAAAGATCTTTGGATCAGAGTAGTTATAGTATGTTATAACATGAGATTCAATTGTTTTCATTGTTGTATAACTTAACCTAAAAGATAAAGCTGAGAGTTTTTTTAAAATGTGTTTCAAGCCCAAATTTATTGTTATAATATAAAAATATTCAAAATTATCTTCATTGGTAGTTCCAAAATGATAACCATTACGATAAATATCTTTAAAATTGAGTAAATTTCTTCTAAATCTTGAATAATACAAAGTATTGTCAATACAAAACTTTATTCCTTTTGGTAATATGATATTGGTTTTTTCGAAGCCTTCAATTAGGTTCGATGAACCAAATATTATATTGACGTTGTCTCTATTTAATGTTCAATATTGAAAATATTTCTTATACTTAAGAATTGTGTGTTGTACAACTATCAGTCAAACATAGATCTCCACCAATTATTTTGGAATTGGTCAATGTAACAATAGAATCCATATCCCCTTGTAAACAAAAATATGTATAAAGTTTTATTAATGCAAAAAAAGTTTGTCAAGATGTACTAAAAAATAAGAACTCAAATATAATGTGATTAATTGTTATGGCAATATGCATTACTAATTAAAATATCATTATTTTCACTATGATCCACATAGACATAAACAACATCGAGATGTGTTAGGTCCAATCTGTTTCAATTATATACATAAGTTAGATAATCTTCTAGAACATTGTGGACAATAATTCATTTTGACTCATTTCTTTTTCCTTCATTGATGATTGTTATAGGTCTACCAAATATTTGGACATACAAAAGGTACGTGACCAATGCCCTTTCATACCACAATTATGACATTTATCTTTGTATTTCTTTACAGATTTATTCTGCAAGCCTTTGTTTTTATCTTGCTTAATCGTAGTGTTATTCCATTTTTTGTGGTATGTAGTAATTTTTTAAAAAAATTCAAGAATGCTCGCCTTGATTTCAATAGTGTTTTCTATCACGTTCATGTATGTGACTATGTTTTATTTATTATGATGAAATGAGATTCCACTCGTTTCATGAAATTGAGTAGAACCGATTACACAAACTCGTGATTTTTCATTAGCAGCTCGTCATTTTGTTAAGCCACTAGGACACATTCGAGGTATGAATATGCTTACAATCATGTTTTAGGTGAATTCTTAAATTAATCACTTAAACCAATTAAAGGTCTAATATAAAAATATTTAACTAAAGAAAAAAAAAACCTTAAATTTTTCTATTTTTAGTGTAGCATTGTATATAAGGTAGCAACACGTACAAGTTTCAATGGCACTCGAAAAAAGAAATGAAGTAATGAACTATACTCCTAATTAAGAGATTTGATGAAAAGATGATTACATAATTGTGAGGAAAATGAGCAATAATAGAGTAGCGAAATATTTAAAAAGTATAATGAAGCAGTAACACATGATATGAGAGTTATACAATGAATAAACTATTTTCCTTACCATAACACAGGTGAAGGCTTTATATTTATAGACAAGAATTCTGTACAAAGATAACAATACAAATTTGAAATTGAAACACTTTATCACATTGTTATCTCAATTGGATATTGTTGTTGTTATCATTATCTTGAATTTGAGTGTTTGTTGATGTTGTTGACTTGGTCTTGGATTTGTTAGTTGCTGAAACAGAGTTATCGCTTACACACCCCCTCAAACTCAACGGGGCAAAGGTAACATTGAGTTTGTCCCGAAATAAAGAGAATCGTAGGGAAGAAATGGGTTTGGTGAAATTGTCTGCAAGCTAAACCTTACTTAGATAAAACGTACTTCAATGTTACCATTAGTAACCATATCACGAACAGAGAATAGGATGCTTTTTTTGGTAGAGCACCAAGTTCATATAAGAGAGTTGAAATCCAAGACAATTAAGTAGCAACATTGGTAAGGGCTCTGTATTCATCCTCAGTGCTAGATCTAGCAATTGCCACTTGCTTTTTGCAGCTCCAAGATATAAGATTATCACCGAGGGAGATGCAGTAACCACCTATAGATCGTCAATGCTACTACCAACCCAATCAGCATCTGAGAATGCTTGAATGGATGGGGAAGAAGAAGGTCAAACATGAAGTCCAAAGTTGACAGTTTATTTAAGATAACATAAAAAGCGTTTAACTGATTGCCAATGAAGAGTAGTTGGTTGTTGAAGAAATTAAGACAACTTGTTAATCGAGAAAGAGATGTCTAGTTGTGTAATACAAAGGTACTGCAGGGCTCCAATAGTATTGCGATACAGTGTAGTATCTGAGAAAAAATCACATTCATAAGCCGAGAGACGAGCAGAAGCAGCCATACGTGAGCTTACTGGTTATGCCTCCAGCATATTAGTACGTTTGACGATATCCATGATATACCTACGTCGAGATAAAATGCTTCCAGTGGAAAATCGGACAATTTCAACTCCTAAGAAAAAATGTAGAGAACCCAAATCCTTGACAACAAAGTCATGATATAGTGTAGCCAATAAGTCACGAACAATAGTAGGACTTGAAATAGCAATAACAATATCAACCACATATATAAGAATAAACATGGTTAGAGATGAATTTCTTTTGATAAAAAGGGAAGAATCTGATCGAGCAGCATGAAAACCAATGTCAATCAATTTGTTATTGAGTTTAGCAAATCAAGTCCGCGAGACTTGTTTCAAACAATACAGGGTCTTTTGTAATTTGCAGAGATGATGTGGGAACTGAGGGTGTGTAAACCCAAGAGGTTGAGACATGTAAACCTCCTCCGATATAGTGCCATGAAGAAAAACATTTTGAATATCAATTTGGTGAAGAGTCCAACCAGCATATATAGTTATGGAGAGACTTGTACATACCGTTGCCAGTTTAACAACCAGACTAAATGTTTCACTTAGTCCACACCAGGCTGTTGATGATAGCCTTTAGCTACCAACTAAGCCTTATATCGCTCGATTAAACCGTTGGCATTTTGTTTGATTCAAAATACCCATTTGCAGTCAATGATATTACCTGCAGCAATGAGAGGAACCAATTTTCAAGTTCGATTCTTTAGTAATGCATCGAACTCAAGGTTCATTGCTTGGCGCTACAATGGATCTTTGATAGCTAAGGTATAGCAGGTTGGCTCAGTTGGGTTGGATGAAGATTCAACGAGAATGGCTTTTGGAATGGGGTAACGAATCATGCCGGAATGGAGATGTTTTGGTTTGTAAATTTGATTTTTAGAATGAGTTGTCATGGGATGACATGGAGGTGAGGGCTAAAGAATGGGATTTTGAGGTTGGTAGGAGGGTTCAGTAATGGGACATTGAGTTGATTCAAGAGATGAAGGAGATGATAAAGGTAAAGGTGCTGGAGATGAATGATTTGGCTCCTGAGGGATGGGTTGGCTGGAGGTACTTCTGCTGCAGGCCGGGTCCGAGTGTAATGGGCAAGAGATAAAAGATAGTGTGAGTTAGACGATACATGAGAAAGAGTCTCGAGTGGATTAGATTTGAATTTGGAAAAGGAAAGACTAATTCATCAAAGATAACCTCTTGGGATATATAGATAAGACTTGATGGAATATGAAGATATTTGTAACCCTTATGAAGAGGACTATAACCAAGAAAGACGCACTGAAGAGATCGAGGTTGGAATTTGTTTGAGTTGTAAGGACGAAGATTTGGCTAACACGCACAACCAAAAACTATTAGAAGGGAGTAATCAGGCGTTGAACTAAATAAGACTTCATATGGACAACGATTTTTTAGAGTAGGAGTTGGCATGCGATTTATTAAGTAGCATGTAGTGAGGAAAGCATCATCCCAAAAAGAATGAGGAATGTTGTCTTGTGAAATAACGTTAGACCAATTTCGACGATGTGGTGATATTTACGTTCGATGCCACCATTTTGTTGGTGTGTATGAGGATAAGAAATAAGATGAAGAATACCTTAAGTTTCAAAAATCTTGTGTAAGGAATGATATTTGTCACCCCAATCAAACTGAACAGCTTTAATTTTTTAATTAAAGTAACGTTCAACATATGTTTGAAACTTTAGAAAGATAGTGCTAACGTCACTTTTTAAAGAAATGGGATAAAGCTAAGAATATTTGCTAAAAGCATCTAAAAATGAGACATAATATTTCATTCCAGATTTTGAACAAAAAGGAGCACGGCGCCATACATTAGTATAAATTAATTCTAGAGGTACTTTTATTTGGGTCAAAGAAGGAGTAAATTGTAACTGCTTGCCAACTTGAATTGTGTTGATGCCATTGTAGTTCTCAGCTTTGATATTCATTTTTTCAAAATTAGAGGTAAGATGGTGTGTAAAGCCAATATTAGGATACCAATTTGCATTATATGGGGTTTGAGGAGTTGTCAAAAATGCTTGAGCTTGGGTGTTGTCTCGCTAATAAGAATCATCAAACCGATGACAACAATCTAAAGCAACATGACCTGCTTTGTAGCATACTTAGCAAATTGGTTGAGATTGATTGGAAGAAGAGGTGGAGTTGCATCCACGCCCCCTGCCTTTGGAGTTACGGCCACAACCATTTCAAGAATATGTACAACCACATCCACCACGAGATGTGAAATTGCGAGAAGTAAGATGTACACTTGCAACAGATAATTCAACTATCGACTGGTGCTGTTCAAGGCTTTTTCATGAGCCAAGAGATGATCATAAAGGTCTTCAACAGAGAGGTGTTCAACTCGGGTTGTGACAGATGTCACAAATGAATCATATTCCGGGCCAAGTCCTGCAAGAAGAAAATAGATGAGTTCATAATCATTAAGAGGTCGATCCACTGCAGCCAAGGTGTCGGCAAGAGTGGAGAATTGCTGAAAATAATCAGCAATGAATAGAGCTCCTTTTTTCAACGTTGCAAGTTGGAAAAGAATATTTGTAATCCAAGCGTGAGTGGTGGAGGCAAACATGCGCTCAAGAGAGAGCCACATCTCACGGGAGGTTTTGCATTTTACCACATGAGAAAGAGTTTTCTCAAAAAGAGAAGAACTGAGAGCACTGAGAATCAATTGATCTTGTAAGTGCCAGTGGTGAAAACTAGGGTTCACTTGAACCTCATCTTGACCATTGAGTTGAACGTTAATGGAGGAAGATGGTGTTGGCATAGTATCGTCGACATAGCCAAACAAGTGAGTGACTTTGAGATATGGAACAACTTGGGCCCACTATAAGAGATAATGATATTTGTTGAGTTTGATGGTGACAATTGATAAAGGAATGCGAATTAATTGGGGTGGGTGTGGTGGGAATAAGAGCCGTCATTAAAGGAGGAAGAAGTCATGAGGATCAAAAAATGACGTGAGTCTTTTTAAACTCTTGATATCATATGAGAGTTTTACAATAAATAAACTATTTGCCTTACCATAACAGAGGTGAAAACTTTATATTTGTAGATAAGAATTCTATACAAAGATAATAATACATATTTGAAATACAAATTTGAAATTAAAACACTTTATCACATTGTTATCTCAATTGGATATTATTGTTGTTATCATCATCTTGAATTTGAGTGTTTGTTGATGTTGTTGACTTGGTTTTGGATTTGTTAGTTTCTGAAGAGTTATCACTTACACATGATGACAAGCTAGAGATACAATCTTAAAAAATAGAAAATGATAAACTCATGATACTTTACACAATTATCTTTTAAAATTGAGATATTTTTATCAAATATCCTAGAAAAGTAATACCATTTTATAAAAATCTCTTATTTTAAAACATAGTTGTATGTAAAATATATTGTAAAATATATTGTGTTAAAATACAATCTCAGTTGCACTTAGACCTGTTTGGATAGCAAGATATTTCTATTTCATTTCATCTCATATTAATATCTAACCACCATAAACACAAATGCTATTCAATTTTAAATTTTAAATTTTTTTATTTAATCATTACTTAATCATTATATTTTTTTTAAAATTTTAAATAAAATATAAAAAATAATTCAACTTTTTTAAAAATGAACGGTTTGTGATATTCATGATAGGCTAAGCTGTACTGTCTTTTGCATCCGGTTTTATAAAAACTATAATCTTCTTCCTTCAATAATGTGGAATAATGAGTATTAAGCCGAAATCATTTTGACAACATAACACAAAGGGCTTCTCACAGTAATTCAATTTTTCATTACATTAAAAAATCACACATTTTTTTAGAAGTAGAAGTATATTTTATAAGACTTTTCTTATTAAATATCACACCTAAGGTAACATTTTCTTGGCATAACGTCAAGACAAATGAAACGAGGGACCAACATTTCTTGGTGCATCTATCCCTTTTCGTGTTTTATTAGTCACATAACACTTATCCGAGCATAAATATATTGTCTTGTGGAAGTATTTTTTTTTTTTTTGAAAAATTTTAGATATAAACTTCACATCTTGTATATTTATTTAAAAATATATTATTTTATTTTATTATTTACCTAATAAAAATGATTCTAAATATATTTATAAATAAAATAAAATAAAATGATATATTTTTAAGTAAATATATTATAAGATTTATAAATAATACTGTTTTTATTTATTTATTTATTTTTATGTCGTCTCAGAAGACAAGAAGCCGAATAACTTGGTTACAATGCTCAGAACATTTATTATGTGAGCTGATTGTTATATCCATTAGATAACACATAAACATTGAGATGCGAGCCCATTTTAACTCCAAATCATCATGACATATTACTTAAATAAAAAAAAAAAAAACCTTTATCCACACTACTTCATAAATGATATTTCTTTTTAATTTCTTGTTGTCAAAATAAAGCTAATGAAAGTATTTTATTTTATTTTATTATTATAATTTTTTTAAAATTATTACATAAAATATAATAGATAATTTAATTTTTTTAAATTTTTAAATAATAATAATATTAAAAAAATAATTTTTTAATAATATTTTATTTAATTTTCATCTCAATTCATTTTATCTCAATTTATTATTTAAATCACACCTAAGTCTTTGCCTCATTGTCTCCGTTGAAACAATTAAAAAATTTACAAACATTCATAAATAAGCCATGCATTTTCTTTTTCCTATCGTTAAGTCATAAATTTAGATACAATATTGCTAGAACGGTTGATGTTAACCCAACAATATTCCACACTGATTCCTCTGACTCCCAAATTTTTTTTATCAATAAATAGCATACACATATAGTTATAAGTATACACTTATGGTTACCAATAAAATATATAATGATAATTTATTTTTATGATTTTCGCGGTGAGAGTTGATAATAATAATAATAATTATAAAACTTACAAGAAACTAGTTAGTTTGATTTTTTTTTTTTTTTTTTTTTGGGATCTATCACAAATCGTTGCACATTCAATTAAAATCATCACAAATCTCATTACGTTATTTAAATTTTAAGAAATATTTGGATTGTGAGTTGAGATGAAAATTAAAAATTAAATAAAATATTATTTTTTAATATTATTTTTATTCTAAGATTTAAAAAAATTCAATTATTTATTATATTTAATTTAAAATTTTAAGAAAATTATAACTATTAAATAAAATGAGATGAAATGAATTGAGATAATTTTGATATCCAAACATTCCTAAACATTTATAGATGAGTAATGTTAAGTATAAGTCTTAAATAGACAATCTCAATACAAGCTCTTTATAAAAAAGTGAATCTCATTAATAAAGAATAATTTTTTTTATATTTTTTAAAGTAAAATCTATTATTTTTACAAGAATTTATATAAAATTTATACAAATTATTTCTTTTCGAATTTGTACAACTCATTCTCTTCTAAGAGTATTTACACTTTTATTCTTGTCAAGATTCAAGTTTTTGCTTACAGATTTATTTTTTAAATTATGTTTAGATGTTGAAGTGAGTTGAGTTGAGATGATAAAATATTATTTTTTAAAATTATTATTATTTTAAAATTTAAAAAAATTAAATTATTTATTATATTTTATATTAAAATTTAAAAAATTATAATAAAAAATTAAGATAAATTAAAATGAATTTATTTACCAAACCTAAAAGTCAATGGTTTAACTATTTCGTAACTATTGAATTGACTCAATGGACAAAATAATAAGTCTTTTTCAAGTCATAAAGTCGTCCACTGATCACGCCCCGCCGCACAAATGTCTCCTAAATGCGTCTCTGAGAGTGAGTTTAGATATTTAATTGATTTGAGTTAAATTGAGTTAAAATAGTAAAATATTATTATTTATTATTATCATATTTAAATTTAAAAAAATTAAATTATTTATTATATTTTATATTAAAATTTAAAAAAATTATAATAATAAATTAAAGGACGATGTTGCGTATCAGTCAAAAGTCACAGCATACCATACAGATTTTTTGTTTCTTAATTTATTAGGCTTCGTTTGGATGACAAACATCTCTCAACTCATCTCAACTCATCATTACAACTTTTTTAAATTTCAACATAAAATATAATAAATAATTCAACTTTTTCAAATCCTAAAATAATAATAATATTAAAAAATAATATTCTAACAATATTTTATCATCTCAACTCAATTCAACTCAACTCACTTCAACATTCAAATGCAACTTAAATGTGTGGCAGCTTCGATAAACAGTAAGCTGATATTTATATTTTCAACGTATTAAAATGTTGAGATGATTCAGATGAATATACAATCAGTTAATTACTCAAAATAGTCCTATATATAGTCTGCATCCTTCTTCTCTGCTACTTACCATCATTTTCTAATACAACAGGCAAAAAACCAAACGAATTAAGTATACTTGACTTGAGAGCAGCTCTCTCTATCTTTCTGTATCTTTTGCATAAGAATGATGTTGAATTTGGACGCAAAGGATACAAGCTGGTGGGTGTTTACACTGCCAGCTTTTCTCGGTTCCAAAAACCTTCTCAACGGAAATGTTTTGTTCGCGATCTTTATGGCGTTCGTGTCCCTTGCGCTTCTCACATGGGCTTTCGCGGTTGGTGGGATTGCGTGGAAAAACGGGAGGAACCAAAAAGGTCGTCTTTCCATTCCCGGACCTCGGGGTCTTCCCATCCTTGGGAGCCTATTCACCCTCAGCCGTGGCCTGGCACATCGCTCCTTAGCGGCAATGGCCTGGAGCAGAGGTAACACTCCCCTCATGGCTTTTAGCCTCGGTTCAACTCCTGTGGTCGTGGCTTCCGACCCCTGCACTGCCCGAGAAATCCTGGCATCCCCGCACTTTGCTGACCGCCCGCTCAAGCAGTCTGCTAAGAGCCTCATGTTCAGCCGAGCCATTGGGTTCGCCCCCAACGGCGCCTACTGGCGGCTTTTGAGAAGGATCGCTTCGTCCTACCTCTTCGCGCCCCGTCGCATTATGGCCCACGAATCTGGCCGGCAGTTAGAATGCGCCGCCATGCTCAGCAACATAGCAACCGAACAGGAACTCCATGGCACCGTATCTCTAAGAAAGCACCTCCAAGCCGCCTCTTTGAACAACATCATGGGGAGCGTTTTTGGCAAAAGGTACGACCCGGCACGTGATAGTGAGGAGTTGGAAGATCTCAAAGACATGGTCCGAGAAGGTTTTGAGCTCTTGGGCGCTTTTAACTGGTCTGATTATCTTCCGTGGATGAGTTGTTTCTACGACCCGTTTCGTATAAATGAACGTTGCTCCAAGCTGGTTCCCCGAGTCAGAAAACTCGTCCGAGACATAATCGAGGAACACCGAGTCAAAAGATCGACAAAGATCTCTGATGATGCTGACTTCGTTGATGTTTTGCTTTCTCTGGAAGGCGAAGAGAAGCTTCAAGAGGATGACATGGTTGCTGTCTTATGGGTATATACGCTGCCTTTTTCTGTTAGTTAATTATTTGTGTTTTTTTCTTTAGTATTAATTCACTGAGTTAACGACCGAGTTTTGTGGTGCAGGAAATGATATTCAGGGGCACTGACACAACCGCCCTGTTGACTGAGTGGGTGATGGCCGAGTTGATATTACATCCAGAGATCCAAGAAAAGCTACAGAGAGAAATGGACAGCGCAGTGGGAAATAGAACTGTAATTGACGCTGACGTGGCAGCTCTACCCTACCTGCAGTCTGTGGTGAAAGAAACTCTCCGTGTCCACCCGCCCGGCCCACTTCTCTCCTGGGCCCGCCTGTCCACATCGGACGTCCAGCTCAGCAACGGTATGCTTATTCCCGCGAACACAACCGCCATGGTGAACATGTGGGCCATCACCCACGACCCTCACGTGTGGGAGGACCCACTGGAGTTCAGGCCGGAGAGGTTTCTGAAGACCGAGGTCGGCGGTGCAGACATGGACGTGAGGGGTAGCGATACGAGGCTGGCACCCTTCGGCGCAGGCCGTAGGGTGTGCCCGGGCAAGAACCTAGGGCTCGTTACGGTCACACTCTGGGTGGCCAGGTTGGTGCAGGAATATAGGTGGGTTCAAGACGTTGTTCACCCAGTTAATCTCAGTGAGGTTCTGAAGCTGTCTTGCGAAATGAAGTATCCTCTGCATGCTATAGCTGTTCGCAGGAATGTCGCTGGTATTTGCTTTTAAGCTAGGTTTTATTTTAATTCGTCAATGGGTGTTAGGGTTTGATGTGGAAGCTAGCTGTATATCTTGCTACAATATACTGGATTCCTGTTTTCCGGACGTTCTTGATTATTAGAATATGTGGTTGAAGTTAGAGGCCGGTATGGTCTTAATGAGTGGAAAGTGGGGGCTCCAGTTTTGGAAGGGTTTGTTTGGAGTCCTACATTTTGTTAAGCATATATATATATATATAGGTGGTGGAATTACTAATTTTGCAATGAATGAAGTGTGGAATCGGCTACCATATATATTGTGTTGGTCTTTAAATGTTTAAACTTGATTTGGTTGTGGGTAACCTGCTGTGTTTATAATCAGATTGCTATGAGACGAGATGAGAAATAAATAAATTGTATGCATACCGTCTTAACTTGGAGGATAAATATCGTGGTACTTTATCTTTAGATGGTAATTCGTTTTTGGCAAATGGAAGCACATCTGTTGCTCCCAGATGATCATATGACAATTCTGTTGTACAATCTAGGTGGATATTTAAGCCATTGCTCAAATGAACTATGCATGAGTGGAAAAATTATGAACTATTCAAATATATGCGCAAGGACAGGAAATAGTCATCTTTCTTAAGCATCTTCTCCAGGGTTATATCTGATTAGTTTCTATAGCTGGAGGTCGTGGTCTTCGTGGACTGGTTCTAAACAAGGAAGTCTCACACTGTGATTGTAGTATTCAGGATGTGATGATTAAAGATTTGAAGAGACAGGTTACAGAGTTAACCTAGCGTATAGCGATGTAGGATATGTGGTCGTGAGATGAAAAATTATGATTTTGATTTCAGTTTTGAGAACTCGTATCATAATCGTGCTCTATTTTGGGAGCACCATAGTCGAGAGGAGCGTCATTGGGACCTCGATTTCAAAGTGGATCTGCCCGAGTTTTTTGATACGTTACAGCCCGAATGTTTTATTGATTGATTGCATGAAGTAGAGTGAAATTTTTATTATAAGGAAGTCCTAGATGATGTGAAAGTAAAACTGGTCGCCATCAAGCTAAAGAGTAAAGCATTTGCTTGGTGGGAGCAAAGTTCAAATGATCACAAGATAGGCAGGCTAAGTCCAAGATTACTAATTGAGAGAAGATGAAGAAAGAGATGAAGGGTCACTTTCTTTTGGCTACACTCAAATCTTGTTTTAGCAACTTCACACATTGAGATAAGGCATGAGATCAGTTGATGATTACACAGAATAGTTCTATCCAATGTTTCAAATTTTGTACCGTACTGGTTGGTACGACTAGAATTTATCGTACCGGGGTAGTGACTGGTACATGAAAGGTATGTGTTTCATACCGGGTCAAATACTGGTCGTACCGGTGCGTTTCGGTCAATATCGGTCGATTTTCAGTGTACAAGCTATTTTTTTTTTTTGATAATTAATATAAAAATTCTGACTTTTTCATAATTCTCACTCCAATTCTCAAAACTGAAAACTATTTTCTTAACCTTTTTTAATCTCTTTTTCTAGAGAACTAAAAATAAAATCTCTACTTCCATTTTATTAATGAAGATGAGTAATTATTTTTTTAAATAGTTTGATTGGGAACTTATAAATATTATTGAATTTTATAAATATAGATTTTAATTTTTTAAGAATTGCATTGATGTTATTTTAAAATATAATTTATACATATATAATTAATTTATTATTTATAGACTATCTCGAAATGGTACCCGAAACGGTATTCAAAACTTTGGTTCTATCAATTGATAAACCAAAATGATGTCTTAGATAGAGGAGCAGATGGTGGCACATTATTTGAGTGGCTTGCGGCTCACCCTATGTAGGATGTCCTTAATCTTCACTCTCTATGGAGAAACAGCAGATCAAGAGGCTAATAATCAAAATCGATCAAAACAATCGCGTTGCTCGCCCTCAAGAATATCTTCTTACTCCCAAGTCATCGCAAGGCCAAGTTTTGACTCCAATATCAGATGTTTCATATGTGGCGAAGATGGACACCGATCATTTGAGTGTAGAAAACTTGCTAATCAAAAAGACAAAAATCTCCTGATTGAATAAGAAGTGGAAGAAGAAATTGAGTTAGGGGAATCTGTATGATGAAATTGAGGTAGGGGTGCTACCCGCACCCTACAGGGTGGGGTTTCCCCATCCCAACCCTTGCCCCTGCATGTGGGGCGGGGGGTTCCGCCCCTGCGATCCTGCTAAGGGCGAGCACGAACCCTTCATCCGTCTACCCCCTTGTCCACCGCCACTCATGGCTGAGTTATCCCAGCCAAAAATAAAATACATGTAAAACAAAATTCAAATCCACAATAAATTTACAAAATCATCTTAAATCCATAATAATGCACATCAAAAACCAAAACTAGCAACCATATCAAACCAAAAATAGCCAGAAGTTTGAGGATATGAGGAAAGAAAAAAAAGGAAACTAAACGTCGTCCATGGGTCTACTCCACTAGAGAGGAAAGAGAGAGCGGAGAAGAGAGAAGATGGAGACGTGGGTCGTACTGTCGTGGCCACTGCGAGAGGGAGAGAGGGCAGCAGCGCACGATAGAGAGAAGCTCAAAACGACACATGTAGAGAGAGAGAGAGAGAGAGAGAGGGAAGTGGAACCCTAACACCCCCCTAAAAAAAGACATCGTTTTGGCGTTTGTTTTTTAAAAAAATAAAAAAGATTTCATAACCAAAACGACATCGTTTTGGTTAACGAAATCTTTTATATATATATATATATATATATAGGATTTGGGTTGGCTTTGGCCCAACCTGAGGAACGGGGCCATGAAATGAGAATATAGACGTGTTGGTGGTCATGAGACCTTGGTCGTTCACAAGAGTCTACTGGCTTTCAATTCAAGAGACGATTGGTTGAGAACCAATATTTTTCACACTACCTACACAGCTGCCGATAAAATTTGTAAGATGATTATTGACAGTGAAAATTGTGAAAAAGTGATGTTTGAAAAAGCTGTGTAGACGTTACAATTGATTGAAGACAAACCGTCATCCAAAGCCGTAAAAGTTGTTGTGGCCGAATAAGGACAATGAGCTAATAATAGATAGACAATGCCAAATATATTTTTCGATCGACAGAAAATATTTTGATAATGTTTTGTGCGATGTCGTCTCTATGGATGCATGACATGTGTTATTAGGCAAACTTTGGTAGCATGATCACATTGTTATTCAAGATGAGCGGAAGAATACATATTTCCTTAGTATCAAAGGGAAGAAAATCGTGTTGGGACCTCGCTGGAAAGGAACCACACCTACCCTGATAGCCAATCATACTAACATGTTTTCTATGTTCAGGTTTTTAGAGGTGATTGAGCGTGAAGACGTAATTTATGTTTTGCTACCTTGTGGGACTAGTGTAGCAGACATAGGCCCAGATTTGCCACCAAAGGTGCAGTAGCTGCAACAGAGTTCTCTAATCTGATACCTAAAGATCTTCCTCCTGGACTGGCACCAACGAGGGATATTCAGCATCTGATTGACTTTGTTCCAAGGTCGAGTTTGCCAAATTGACCTAGGTATCGGCTCAGTCCCAAAGAATCTGAAGAGTTGCAGCGTCAAGTTATGGAGTTTTTGAAAAAATGCTATATTTGTGAGAGTCAGATGATACTGAGTTGTCAGATTGCACGTTGATGACACTGAACTACCTTGAGACGACAGATCAATGCAAGTATAATAGGAAACAATGATCTTTCCATGATTTGCACTTTTGAGTAGGTGTCAGTATTTTGACCATTACTTTGACTATGAGTATCGGAATTGCCCCAATTTGGAAAACTCTTTTCGATGCGCACGTTGTTGTCACCCAACTATGCTTGGTGTGCATCGGTTTTTAGGCCAAAATCAGTTGTTTCCCTTTCGAATATCCTTTATTAGATATTTTTTTGCTTTTTATGGTAATATTTTATTTCTCGTTTATGAAATAATTTTGAACCCGATTTTGGCCAGATCTTTGGCAGATTACTTCTTTATTTATGTATTTTTTTTGTGTGTTTATTAGAATTTTGATATTTTTGGTAAAAATATGATATTTTCGAATTACAACTATTACAACTTGTCTTGTGGGTTGATTTTGATGTTCTTGAGTTTTGATAATCTTCAATTGAACATCAAGGTTATTTTCTTTGTATTTTTGGACAAATTTCTTGTATTCTTTGTGTTGATTATCTGTTAAAACTAACTGTCAGAATTAATCTAAATTCTATTCGGCGTTAATAGGTGTGGGTGTGCTAACATTGGTGTTGTGTGGTTCATTGTGAGGCCTTCTTGCTTCACGTTCAGATGATTTCTAAAAACCGAATTACTTGCTTCATAAATGTGGGCAAGATCAATCGCCATAGAGAGGGTCTGAGGCCTTCTTCTCGTAACATCTACTTTATATCTTATTTGGATATAGAAACGTTTTTATCTTATATAATCTCATCTCATCTAATTATTACAAATTTTTTAAATTTTCACACAAAATATAATAAATTATTCAACTTTTTCAAATTCTAAAATAATAATAATATTAAAAAATAATGTTCTAATAATATTTTATTTAACTTTTAATTTTTATCTAAAATCATCTAACTTATTTGCCGCTCAAGCGGCATAATCCCCACCTTAGCCAGTAATGTTTGGAAACATTGTTGATAATAAAACATTAATCGTTCATGTTGGAGTTTGACTAGTTTGGCGAAGGGGTCAAAAAATTGCATGACCCTATATTGCACTTGCAACCCTTCGACAAGGTCAGACCAAGTGAGTACGCGGCACTCTTGCTTTAATAACTGAAACCACATTTGCTTCTCCCTCAAGGTGAAATTTGGCTAAGGCGACCCTTTCGCCCATCGATATCCTATGAAGGTCAAAAAGTTGTTCTTTGCCGCAAATCCAACTCAACGCATCCTCCAACCCTTTGAAACACGAAAAATCAAGTTTGATAATCCAGGCTCCCGCTGTGGTGTTAGGGTGCAGTCCAAATATGCGAACTAATGTAAATAGATTTTTTTTTTCAAATATTTTTAAAAATTTTTAAATTATTAAAAAAATAAAAATATACGAGTGAACATATTTGATAGGCACATTTATAAATCATACTACTATTTTCTTTTAAAAAAATCATTTTTTTTAAATTTTCTCGTGCATTGATCTTTACCTCGGCTCTCTCTCTCCTCCGGCATGTTGACAACATTGAGGGTCAATCCACCTCCGACATCCGGACGAGGGCACCCGCCAATGGATGGCTAGGCCAAGGCCCAGAGTTTTCACTCTACCGTCTTTCGTTACCTTATCAAAAATTGGTTCATCCAGTTTCAAGTTTATATAAAATATCTTTTATAATATGGTTCATCCAATTTATGTTATATATATTTATTAAATAATTATCAGTGATAATTATAAATTGATATAATTTAATATAATACGTTAGATTTATTTTATTTTATAAAAAAAAATTATAATATTATAACATATTATATCAAATTATGTCAATTTATAAATTTATTTTTTTAAAATACTTTTGTAGCCAAAATATGCTTTGCCATCCATTCTTGCCACGGCCCACAAGCACACCAAGAAGATATAAACCGAGATCAGTATGGAGAGCTTATATTTATAATCAAGTTGAGAGATTCATGAACCACCCACTTGGATAAAAATCCCTATAAGAGTTAAGAGTTAATGATTTGTGCTTGCAAATGGCACCGTGCATGTATCATTCTAACGGTACTGCATGAGCCTTTCTATTGGATAAGATTTTTATGAAATCATATCCTCTTTATTAATTGATAATTTATATATATAAGTAATAAAGAAGATGTATCGGTACAGCAGTTAATTTTCTTAAAATATATTTTTTTTCTTTTTCTTGACCTTACTGTTTTCTTGGCGATTAGAGGCTCAGGATACGTTTATGTACGTGTTTGATGAGAAATATTAGTTACAGTAATAAATATTGTATAATTATTTTAAAAAAATATGATATTTATATAATAAATTTTTAATAATAAATTTTAATTTTTTTAAATAATTTCATAATATTTACATATTGCATGAAGTGTTTGATAAGGGTGGTTAAAAAAATAAAAAAAAGTTAGCAGTGTTGCTCTGTCAGATATACCATACTTTGCTCGCAACCCAAGAAAAATATCTCTCGTTACGTAAAGGCTAAAGCTGTAGTGCAGATAGATGGGGATACTCGGCAAGTCTGGCCACAACAATAATCGTACGATTTTAATTTCAGAGCACACAAAGTGATCATCACGATCTTGGAGGATCCTACTATATCTTCTTCTCAGACCTAGGCCAGCTGGTGATCTACACCGCGATAATCACTTTCACTTGTCTGTACTCTGTACTCTGCTTAAACCCTAGTGCCCATCAATATCTTGGGTCGTTGTTTTGCACGTCAGATCCAGATTCGTTCTTTTGGCAAGTGTCAGACACAGATTCACGGCTTTGAAGCACACAAAGACGAGGGGGAGAGAGAGCATACATAAGCTCAGAGATCGAAAAGCAACAAAACCACGTGAAAATAGCAATTATTTACTGCACTCCTCTTAAATTTGTCATCAGTTACGTCCCTTTCATTTCATTTACGAGAGAGAAGCTTGGTGTAGGATCATGATAGCCGTGTCGGGTGTAGTTTTGGAGTAAAAGTGCTGAAAATAAATGCCAACGCATTTGGTTCGGTTGGGAGATTACTTCGCAGCAATGAGATTACTCCAGCAATGTGAGTTGACCAATCAGACTGTACTATCCCTGCCGACGCGAATACTGAGAAAGTTAAAAAAGAGTTCAGCCCTGGCCTTGCATTTGGATGGAGTGTGTGCCAAAAGTTGGTGTCATACTGTCATTCAAGACAATGTCGACCATCCATCCATTATTTATTCCTTATATTTATAATGCTATTGGTCAAAGCGACATTGGCAGTAGTGTAGCTTTAAGGCGTTTGTTTGGACCCTGTTCTGTGTTAAAAGCATCGATGCATACACTGCTTTCTGCAACACTTCATAATGCAAAATCCCATTTCCATAATTATTTTCCTTCGTACACCGAAAAACTATTCAGATTTATTTTATTCACATCAATAGGTTATAAGGTATATATATACAAACCTATATATAAGAAACAGTATCCTTAATGTATATATGCACTTTCTGGGACGTTTCTGCACAATAGTTCTGCATAATATAGCACGCTGTGATTCAACCGTCCCTTTGTTTTCCTTCAAATGATGGGCCGCATGCTGGCCTGCCTTTCACCCTGAAACTAGCCAAGAGCGTGCGTGACAGGTGAGAGTCTGAGACAGGCATAGCTCCAAATTGTTGTAAAACGACTTCTCTCTAGGTTCATTGACATGATAGGGAGCTCTTTCCTTTCTCTCTCTCGTTTTTTTTTTTTTTAATTAAAGAATTTAAGAGACATTATACGGAGCTCAGCTCATCGATATTTGGAAGTGTGAAAGTGCTAAACGCGAACATATCAGATCACGTGCCAAGCAGTGAATCTGACTCGAAGATGACGTGGCACAGAATTGCCGTGATCAAGGGCATGTAGGACACATGGTAATCAGTAGTGAACGAATCGGAGTCGGTGATGCAGTGACGACGTTGCCCTACTGAATGCATGCAGCAGATCAGGAGGGCTGATGGGGGCCACAGCATATATGCAGATCGATAGAGAAAAATATTTTTTTACTCATATATAGAGGAAAGAGTTATGCTGACTTGTTTGGACCGTTGAACATAGCAATCGAAGATAATAGTTGTCGGTAGTATTTATCCCAAGCAAAAAACAAAACCAGTTTACTTTTTAAAAAGCCATTAAAAAAAAAAAATTCTACTGGACCTATCTAATCTAGTAATTTTAGAAAATATAATAAAACAAAAAAGAGAGAAGAGGAAAGAAAAATAGACTTCAATCACTGCATCTAATTTATTATTCTCTAAGCGCTGTTGAATATATATATTCTTTATGAATGAGGTTAGAAAAAAATAAAAATATACAAAAGTAATGAGACGGCGTTGTTTGAATTCATAAACTATTTTAATTTATCTCAATTTATCTCATTTTTATTATTATAATTTTTTTAAATTCTTACATAAAATATGATAAATAATTTAATTTTTTTAAATTCAAAAATAATTTTATTAAATTTTCATACAAAATATAATAAACAATTCAATTTTTTCAAATCTCAAAATAATAATAATATTAAAAATTAATATTCTAAAAATATTTTATTCTATTATTCACAAACCATCTCAACTGATCATAACTTATCTCTGAATCCAAACGACTCCAATAATAGAGAATAAGTCATA
Organism: Juglans regia; assembly: GCF_001411555.2. NCBI lineage: Eukaryota > Viridiplantae > Streptophyta > Magnoliopsida > Fagales > Juglandaceae > Juglans > Juglans regia. The sequence continues at coordinate 8,887,560 of NC_049910.1, forward strand.
TTACCATACACATGCTAGAAAATTATAAATATATTATAAGTATGGTAATATAAGATCAAAAAATCTACACAACCTCCACACATCACATTTTTTTTAATTTTTATTTTTTTTTCTTTTATCAAATATTTAATATATGAATAATGAATAGAAAAATTGAATTAGTTTAAATAGAATAAATTCAAAAAAAATTTAAAAAATTTAAATTTTTTTTAAAATGTAGTATGTAAAATATGAGAGGGTGTGTAGCATTCCTCATATAAGATTAGGTTGCCGGCCAAGTGGATAGGACTTGGGGATCCAACTGACAACCCAACAAAAGGAGTCTCTATGGCACATGGCGCATGTGGACGGTAGGCAAAAGACTTCAGGCAGTGCATGGGGGCATGCAGAAGCAAAGCAGTGTACAAGATTAATGATAAAAAGGATGACAATTGTTAATGTTGTGTTTCGCAGCTTGAATAACTCCACAAGGGGTCGACTTGTTTATGCAAATATGGGAAATGAGAGCTCGAGGTGGTGAGAAATACTTCTGATACCTAAATCAGTTTGGGTTCTCAGTATGTGATTAAGGTAACTCAAATGAAAGTATATAGAGAGTTTTCTGCCCCAGTGAAATGGATATATACTCGGTTGGAGTGGTCTCCTGGCAAGCGGATTATGGTGATGTCGCTTCGTACCCTGGTCGTGCCTTCTTCCTACGTTCTGCCACGCAACAGGTTGTCTACGCCCGATCGTGGCAATCGATCGTGGCAACCGTTGGCAGTCCAGGATACACGTTGTGGCGCGCCCGTCCCAGAACTTCATTAAATGTGACATGGTCTCGACCTGGCGCGCCCACCTTCCAAGTTTGTTTGGCTACTAGTGTCCAAGGACTAGGGTTATCCTTGACATTGTGTATAGAGATTGTTGGCCAGTAGTAATGTCAAGCCTTCTGATTCAAGGATTCTCGTTTCACGCATTCGACTTTGCTGCTCATCTTTGGGCTTTTGGGGCCAACTTTGCCCTTCTTGACTCGGCCCATCCTGTGTATGGTAATGTGTTGCATCCAAATAAGATTGATTTGGTTTATCCAAAAATTGAAATGTGAGTTTGGATGTTGAAGTGAGTTGAGTTGAGATGATAAAATATTATTAGAATATTATTTTTTAATATTATTATTTTAAAATTTGAAAAATTTAAATTGTTTATTATATTTTGTATTGAAATTTGAAAAAATTGTAATGATAGATTGAAATGAATTGAGAATAGTTTATGTTTCAAACGTACCCTTAAAACTCAAATTGAATTACCCAAAAATGCAAGAAATGTGTTGAAAAGACTCAACTTGATCATGTGGTTTGTATTTTCGTTTAATTTGTATTGTTGTTTATTTTTTGGGGCCGTATGCATGCCTCGCGCTGGTTGGTGTTGAGGAACACGAATGGGACTACAAAGAGTACTAAAGAAGCATGCATCCAGCTGCTTGTCCTTATGTCGGTGCCAAAAAAGTTTTCTACTCATGCATGCATGCATGCAAACCATGCACATTGACATGGTCCATATGTATATATATATATTGATGTGATGGAGTGACTGATCTGGTTGCCTCCCTTTGAACTTTCGTGCGAGTACTGGTATCAGAGTTCATTGAACCTGAGATATTTTTTCACAAATTAAAACTCAGAAATTATATATATACAGATGATACTGCTACACCGACTACTACCGATAAAAGTTACCGAGTGTGAATTCTTTTTTCGAACACTTTTTCAAATGAAAAATGTTACTTGAATAGATTGAATTTTTTATTTTTTTTAAATTAAAGAAATGATTATTAATGAATTGATTTTAATTTTAATTTTTAAAACTGTTTAAAGATATATAAAAAATATTAAAAAAAAAGAAAAAATATATATATTTACACTTATCAGTTAAATTTCACAGGTTAATTATCGGTCTTAATAGTATTATCCTTTTTAAATTCCTTAATTATGTTTTTTAATTAAAAAAATATTTTCTTAATTATTAAATAAAAATAAAATTACAATCAGTAACTTTTCTGGATAATATTTTTCAGTGAAAATATCATTTTCTATATATATATATATATTACCTTCATTGTCCTTTCATTAATCATCCCATGCACCATGTTGACATGTCATTTCTTATCAACATTTAGATTTATTATTTTTTAAATAAGATTATGGAATGGTGTTCTAACAGCGGCAGATCAAACAGTTCAAATCCCCGAGTAGATGATTGGGTATCTATGAGTGAACCTAATAAGCGGGGCTCGTAGATATTTGATTTATAGCCCAAACACTCATGGTTTGTTTGGGCTATACTTATCCGATGGTCGGTCGTAAATGGGCCGACCAGGATACCCGTCTGTTTACCCAATGAGAGTAGTCGTCAATCATCAATCCGGACTTGAACACCAAGATTAATGGAGCTTGACATCAATGAAATGCCATCCCATTATTGACATAATTTGATTTTATACACCTGATACCTTAATTTAAAATAAATAAAAATGACTTGATTGCTAGCTACCATGTTAGACATATTGCACAAGTGTTACTTAGGACATTAATAGTGGAATTTCCTATTATAATAGGAATTGAGATTTTTTTTACAATTTTTCGATCTAAATATTTTCTACAATATTAATGTTGCCCATAAACGATGTGATTTTTCAATATTTTATATAGTGAAATCTAAAAGTTTTGTGTCTCTCATTTGTTGAAAGTGTTTTAGGTGCCATTTGAATAGTGAGTTGAGATGAAATAAAAGTTAAAAGTTGAATAAAATATTGTTACAATAGTTTTTTTTGAATTTGTTTATTATATTTTATGCAGTAATTTAAAAAATTTGTAATAATGAAATGAGATGAGAAATACTTTCACTATCGAAACAGAGCTTTAATTTGGATCTAAAGTTGACTGAAACTTTTAAAGAAGAGGAGATAGGCAATTAAAGAAAGGGTAATAATACCCTTACATTTCTTTTACTACCCAATTTTTTTTTTTTTTTAATTTTTATTAAAAGTTTCAAAACAAGACCTTTTTGCTTAATCTATAAGAAAATAAATTTAATCAATCAACTAATGTAAACATGTAATTTCATTAAAAATAAATTCAATTTTATAAATTGACCTTCTTTTGCTCTTTGAGTCAATTTTTATAAAATTGAATTTATTTTTAATTAAATTACATGACTAATTAGTTGATTGAATTTATTTTCTTCTAGATTATGCAAGAAGGTTATTGTTAATGTCGTGTTTCGTATACTTTTGAGCTAGGTTCCAGCAACTCAGGTCTTCAGAACTAGGCCTCTAGAAATAGAGAAGAAAGAAACTAGGAGAGGGTGGCCTTGGGGCCAGTGAGTCTCCGACATCAAAGTTAGTAGAGTATTTTGGAAGTTTATAAATAATGAAAGAGTACAAGGATCAAAGAGCTTTTCTCATACCTGGAAGTTGCTATTTATACCGGGAATCTGGGGGGGACAGATCGTGTCTGCCCACTTGGAGTCCGTGTCCTTTTTACTATTATTTTTGTCAGAGTCCTTTAATGCGGCATGCCTCTACGACAATATCATTAATGTGGCATGTAACTCGAGTAGTGGTGCTATTAATACGGCGTGCTTCTCTGATTTGCCCTACCTCGCTGGCGTCCTTGGTGGTCTGTCGATGTCTCATTGTCAGAGGATTGAGGGTCTCCTTTACTTCCCACCCATTTACGTGGATAAGTACTCAAGGACTGGACGCTGTTCAAAAGGCTTTCAAAACGGCAAGTCCAATCCCTCTGCAGTATTCTCCCTCATGGAGGTTGTGTCTAGGGGGTCTACCCGGGGGCCGAGCCGAAGAGTCTATTCGTTCTAGGCTGGACCTTCATTTCTCATTCACTTAGTTACCCTTCTCTGGCCCACTAAGATAGAAGGGGAAAATCCCTTAAAGTTACCCCGTTAATTATCATCGGACTCATATGGTGGGAATTCTTTTAAATCTTAAACCCACCTTGTATGTCAAGGCCGAGCTCCCTTTGCTGACGTGTGCTTGGCTCCGAAGTCTGAGGTGGTTCCTTGTTGCTTGGCAACCTTGGTACCGTTACCCTTTCTGCCTTTGTTGGCACGTCTCCTGATAACTATGCTAGTATTTGATGGCGTATTTTCAGTTGTGTTAGTATCAAGGGCGTCAGGCAACTCTTTGCCTTCACGTCGCTTCGTAGTGCGTATTTTCTGGGATTCAAAGTATCTTGTACCTCTTCCTTCTACCACGGGGCATGAGAGATTAACCGTTGCCTTCCTCCTTTATAAGTGCGATTGGGTCATGGTCTTGTCTCCTCTCTTTGCACTATAATCCTCTCGCCCTCATTTTCTTCTAACTCCCTCTCATTTTCCCTTATACTCATTTCTCATTTCTCTACTACATTCTTCCTTTTCGTTAATGGCCCATGAGAGATCCACACAACCCACGGCTTCAAGTGTGGGAGATGCACTAGAGGTTGGCAACGCCAGACCGTTTTACTTGGGCAACACTTGGCGTTCAAACATCCAAGTGGCAACGCTAGCATCTCTGGCCCTTACCTACCAGGTCTCGAAAACTGTGATCTGCGAGGTCCCTGGTCCACATGATGGTGTCGTCGACGCCAAGGGTCACTCTTCCAGAGTTGCACTTTTCCCTTCTATGTTTTCATGTGGCTAGAGGCTTTCTTTCCCTCGCCCTGTCCGCAATTTGCTGGATCATCTCGGTCTGGCCCAGTCCCAGCTTCACCTGCTTGGAGGCTTTTGATTTGCTGCAACATAATCTGGCAACGTGCCTTGCTTGTGTCGGACCTGGAGCAAGTTGATCTCACCGGCCGTGAGTTCCTCCTCACTCACAAAGTTTTGTGGTAGAAGGAGAAAGCTTGCAGCTTCAGGGCGACGCATGCCCTAGTCAATCTGGAGTTATGATATCGCAAGGTGAAGGACTGGTCTCTGAAGTTCTTTTTTGTGTCCGGCTGCAGATGGAAATTCTAGGTTGGTCAGGTGAATCGTCGCGAGTTCCTGGTTCAAACTAACTGGGGAAAGGTTCCTGAGGATAAGGCGGTGCGTCCAAAGGCTACCCCTATCGAGTCAAGGCATATCGCCATTCTTAAGGAGTAAGTGAAGAAGAACTCCAACATCGTCTTCTCGGAAGCCCTTCCCTTCGAGGAAAGCATAAGGGTTTCTTTGCCTCCCCTCAGTCATGTTCCTTTCGATGACAGGGTGACTCTTGCTCAACCTCTAGTCACTCCCGCTCGGAAGCATCCCTTGAATCCTTCTCCAGCGGGCAAGGGGAAGAATCCTCTCTTGGAGGGGGCTGGGGTCTACAGCAAGCTCCTTTCCAGAGCCTCGATTTCTGAAGGGTGGGCATTGGCTACACTTGAGGCCCATTGTCCTGTCATCCCGGCGACGCAGGTGGAAATGACATGTTGTGCTGTTGGCGCGGAGGTGCCGGCATAATCTTTTTCTTTAGAGCCCTTGGATAAGTCGGCCAGAGGCCCTTCGACTGAGGTCCCTGTAGTGTCGCCCCCACAAACTGGCGTCTGTGGCGCGCTACCAGAAACTGATGACCTTGCCATCCTACTCCGGAAAACCTTAGTGGTCTGGGTTCCCTGGCAGGATGATGCGGGGCAGCGTCCTCTGGCAGTCCCTCCACTTCTTCTGCTCGTTCTGTCGCTAGTAGCCTCTCTTTTGAAGGTGAGGTCCAGGCTTGCTTGAAGGGCCACAGGTCTGCAGTATCGTTATCTGCAATGTCTCCACTCGCTGCCGTGGGAGGGGATGATCCAGTTTCTGCAGTGGGTGGAGAGGAGTCTGAGTTGCTCAAAGGCTTGGACTCCGTTATTAAAAGGGCGGTAGCCTCTACTTCCAATAATCATGTCGCGGAGGTGGAGCACCAAGCGAAAGGTGGTCTCTTTCTAGATGCTGTAGCTGGCGAGGGTTCGGTGGATCTGTGTGAAGATCTGCTTGTCCAAGCGGGAATGGTTGCTGAAGGGGTTGCCTCGACTGACATAGAAAGCATTGAGGGTCAGCCTTCGACGCTTGCAACTGGGGAGGTTGCTGATAGAACTCGTTGGACTGAGGCGGCTGCACAAGCGCCAGATGCAGAGGGTTCGGTAGAAGTTATACCCCCTTTGGTTCGGTTGGAAACGCGAGGGGGGAGGGTGCCATGCATAAGCCATTAGCTAGGTCGTCAAGTGTTTGTTTGGCTTCTTCCAGAAGGTTTGACAACTTCTTTTTCCGTCTTTTTCCTTTCTTTTGCCCCCTTTTACTGACCGTTTCATGTTAACATTTCTTATTGTCAGAGTTCCTGTCATCTAGTAGCCTTCATTGTGGATCGCTAAGAGGTTGTTGAGCAGGAAAACCAGGCCCTTCGTGCGATGACCCAAACTGCCATTCGGTACGCTTGTGGCAAAGGGACGAGAGGGAACAGCTAGAGCAAGAGCTCAGGAGGGTATGGCTTGCCCTGGAGGAGGGTAGTAAGAAAACAGAGAAGCTCTGCCATCGTCTGAAGAAGTTAAAGAAGAAGGCGAGGGAAGACGCCCAACGAATGAGGGGCTTGGAACGACTTGTTGCAGATCTTCGGAGCAACCTGTCTTGAGTGCAAGACATCGCCTCCTGCCTGGACAGCCAGCTGAAGTTGGCTGTGGGTGTTCGCAATTTCGTGTGGGCATATGGGTGTGCTGATGGCCTTAGGTTGATGCGAGACCACATTCTGGAGAGTTTGCAGCTATTTCACGTACCTTCGAGAAATATTTGCAGGATCTTGACCTTACCCAAGTCGTCGTTGACAGAAAAGCCTTTGAGTTTGGTCACATGTTGAACATGATCCCTAATACTTTTACGGGTCCTGCCTTCCCGGCCATGCTCGAGCTTGTTTCTCCTGAACACGGCAATCTTGAGGTTGACGCTTCCAATACCGAGGTCTCTAAGTATGGTGTTTGACGTTACTACGTCCTAGCTTCTTGGTGTTGTTACGATTATTTCATTTTGCTCTTCTTTCTTTTTCTTTTTCTTTTTCTTTTTGTAAACGTATACACCTGTATGCCGTTCCTATGTGGCTCATGTGTAACTTCTGATCATTAATGAAACTGCTTTATATTTTGTTGTGTCAAGGTGCTTGTCTTTATGTGTTCTTCTCTGATGTTTTGTCATAAGAAATTATTGGCTTGGCGTTAGGTAGGGGGATTGCCGTCATACAGAGCTTTGTAGTCCACCCTGCCAGCGCTTAACCTATTTCTGATGACCCCACTGGCCGACAGCTTTTGTGCTTATACTGTCTGCGTTCGCCTTTGTTAGGCAGTTGTCCTTTTAGGGCCTTTAACGATATTGTTTGAAGAGACCGATGTCTCTCAACTTATTCTTTACGCCAATTTCCTCCTTTTTTCCATTTGTCTCTTGAATGCACTTTACCCCACCTAATCCTTTAGTTTTTCCATTTTACATTGATGTGTTTCATTTTGGTATGTAACTTCCTCTATGATCCTCCAAGTAGCATCGTGGTCATTGAGTTGAATACAACTAATTCGGGCTGCTCTTTACTGCATTGGGGGCTAGGATAGATTATTTGGGTAGCTGTGGGGATGATCCTGCTTTTCGCTATAGGGAGACGAGGCAGCCTTTGGCTCGACCCGTCTCCTTGGTCTGCGGGGAGGTAGGTTGTCTGGGAAGTTTGGGACTGGACCCGCTCCTACCCATTGGCATTGCATATTTACTTCCTTATTGAAAGATAGACATGTCATCATAACTTTATCCTTAGCTTTGTAGGAGTTAGCCTTCACAAACCTCGGCCTTCTGGCCTGTGACGCAATTTGCTTACCGCTTTTACCGAGTTGTTGATGTCCGCATTCCTTGGTGCAGTATTCAGGCAGTCGAAGGAACTGGCCCGCTCTTCATCTAGGAGAGGTCAGGATGCCTTAGGCCAACTTGCCCCTTTAACCCATGGGAGGGTCTGAGCGACATTTGGCATGACTCTTCCCTGCTACCCCACGGGGAGGTAATTTGTTCCGAAAGTTTGGGATTGAACCCGTTCCCTCTCGTTCACATCGTGCAGTCTGTTATTCAGCTAGGCTATTCGGCCTTTGAGTTGGCGCATCCATTGCTTCGACGTTTCACATTTGGAGACTTTGTTCACATTGGGTAATCGAAAGACTAGGCCAGCACTCCATCAATGAGAGGTCGGGATGCCTTAAATCAAACCCGCCCCTTTGATTCCCAGAGGAGGTAACTTTTTCGGATGGTTGTGGGGCTGGTTCGCTCTTTCCTTGCGATGGGAGTCAGGGTAAGTATTTGGGCAGTCGAAAGGCTAGACCCACTCTCCTTCGCGAGAGGGTCCTAGCTGCCTCTAGCACAACTCGGCCCTACTATCCCGCGAAGAGGTAATATGTTCGGGCAGTTTGAGACTGAATCCGCTTGCCCTCGTTGACATCGCAAAGAAATGTAAAATTTGGGTCAGGCTGGCGTTGAGCCCACTTTTCGTTTGTAGTGGAAGTCAGGTAAGTTGTTCGGGCCGCTGGGGGGGATGGGCAGTACCTGATCTCCATTGGGGAGGAGTAGAGTGGCCTTCGGCCTAGCTTTCCCCTTGATCCCATGGGAGGTACGTTGTTCGGGCAATTTGGGACTAGACCTGCTCTTGCCTGTTGACGCTCTCAAGGAAGGTAAGTCTTTGTCTTTGGGCCGCCGAGAACTGGCCCGCACTCCACTGCAGGAAGGATGAAGCAGCCACTAGCGTACTCATCCCTTTGGTACCTTGTGGGGGAGGTAACTTTTTCGGACAGCGATGTGGCTGGTCCGCTTTTCGCTGCAATAGGGGTTAGGGTAAGTTGTTTGGGCTATTGAGGGGGCAAAACCCACTCTCTATAGCGGCAGGGGTAGAGCGGCCTTCAGCCTAGCTCTCCCCTTGATCCCGAGGGAGGTACGCTGTTCAGGCAGTTTAAAATTGAACCCGCTTTCACCTGTTGACATCGTAGGGAAGATATGCATTGATTTGACGATGATTTTGTCGTTGCAAATTATATTAATTGGAGATCGTCTTGTTGGTATTTTTTCGATAACACGAAAGTTCGAAGTAGGTGAGTTGCACTGTCCTCGAAAATCATGCCTTTCATTAAACAACAAGATTTTACAGTATTTAAATAATGCATTACAAAATAAGGGGAATTGGAGCCTTCAGCCGGGGAGTTTTCACCTATTCTGCCTTTGCCTTTAGGACCATGCACTTTCCTGCTCCCCCTTGAGCTTGCCAGGGCTTTCCAAGCGGTGCATGACCTACTCTCTCCTGGAGGTGCCGTTAGGGGTAACCACATCATCCTTTTGTTTCAGTTTCTGGACATAAAATTCTTTCTCCATGACCTATTTGCCTCGGATTCCTCCCACTCTACGAGGAGTCGAAAACTTCATCTTTAGGTGGTAGGTTGACGTGGCCGCCCGCAAATTGTTGAGGGTGGGCCTTCAGATGATGGCGTTGTAGGAAGACGGGGTTCTCACCATTAGGAAGTTGACCATGATTAAGGCAGTGCAGGGGGTGCTGCCTGCAAGTACCGACAGTGCGATGGTTCCCACTGGATGAACCATATTCTTAGAGAAGCCCTTCATTGGCAGCATCTATTCCCATCCTGGTGAAGGCTTCCCAGAACGGGATGTCCGCAGAGCTCCCATTGTCAATGAGAATTCTCTGGGTGGTGAAGTTGGCGACTAACATGGTCACCACCAGCACATCATCGTGGGGGTACATGACCCCTTCTTCGTCAGCCTCCCCAAAGGAGATGACTGGAGTCGGCTCACCCCTTCGATGCTTGGTAGGGTGGTATTCCACCGAATACACCTCTTGGTACTGAGCCCACCTAGCGTGTGCCTTTCTGATTAAGGAAGAAGTGCCCCCACCTGCAACCCTCCCGCCATGGTTCAGATTTCTCCGAGTGGAGGTCCCCCCTGCAGTGGTGAGTGGGGCTGATCTTGTTACGGCCCTCATGCTGGTGGTCATTGCCGAGGGCTTTTTTTCCCTTTTGCGTCGGTTGACTAAGTTTGTGCTCATTTTCCTTGATCTTTCCATCTTTTCTTGCTTCAGTATTCGGGTGGGGGGATAACGTTGCCTTGTCCATTCCGCATGCTCCCTCCTCCTTTGTTGGGAGAAGCAATCTTCAGTATTGTGCGAGGTGGACCTGTGGTATGTGCAGTAGCTGCGAACAATGCCTCGGTTATCGTCTTCTTGGGCGGCGGAGGTGTTGGCCTCGTGGATGGTAAACGCGGGTCGATCGAAGTGAGGTCCCGGTCCCCTGCTCGGAGCTTCCTCCCTTCTCTTGTCGTGGGAGCTTTTTTTTGGCTTATTGTGGGCCCTAGTCTTGGCTGGGGCCCTTGCCTTCCTCTTCGCTTGCTCTAACTCCTTCTTCATTGGCTTAGTTAGGGCTTGAAGAGTGTCTTCAACATTAATGAAGTTATTAGCTTGGTCCATAAACTCCTACAGTGTCACGGGAGTCCTTCTCGCTAGCTCGGCCATGAACTGGGATCATGGTCAAACCCCTCCTAAAAGCACCGCCAGGGTTATCTTCTCATCCTAGTCATCGGTGGTCATGCGCTCCTTGTTGAACTGTGATAGATACGTCTTCAGGCTTTCCTTATCTCCCTGATTGATGGTAAGCAGGTACGTTGTTGGGCATCGCCTTCTACGACTTAACATAAACTGGGTCAAAAATAGTTGAGCCAGCTCACCAAAACTGTTTACGGAATCGGGCGCTAGAGATCTGAACCATACTTGTGATGGCCCTTTTAGGGTCAGCAGGAACGCCTTGCGTGCCACTTCCCCAGGGAAACCATGCAATGTCATGTGAGTTTAGAAGGTTTCTAAGTGCTCAAAGGGGTCCCTCCCTCCATTGTACATCTCCATGGTAGGGATCTTGAATTTTGGTGGTAAGGGCACAACCATCACCTCTTCCTTGTAGGGTAGACTAGTGCTTGTGAGCAGTTGGTCCACCGATAACAATGTGCCCACTTTCGTTACAATCTCTTCATACTTTCCTTTGAGATTGTGGAGCTCGTCTTCATGTTCTTCCTCTCCTCCTCCTCCACGTTTGCTCTAGCTCCTGTGTTTCGGGACTTCACGTGCTCGCTATCGCTAGGCTCTGCCTCCTCTTCTACCCTTGCTTCGTCACCCAGTTCTCCATAGCTTTCAGTTTTGTTTCCATAACTTCATTTGTGTCTTTTCTGAGTTGTCTGGAACGGGTTGTCATAGGTATACGGAATACATGCAAGATCTACAAGGATCCCACAGACGGCGCTACTATTAACGCCGTGTTTCGTACGCCTTTAGGTCAGGTTCTAGCAACTTAGGTCTTCAGAACTGAGCTTGTGGAAATAGAGAAGAAAGAAACTGGTAGAGGGTGGCCTGAGGGCGAGGGAGTCTCAGATGCCAAAGTTAATAGAGTATTTTGGAAGTTTGTAAATAATGAAAGAGTTTAGAGATCAGAGAGCTTTTATCATACATTGAAGTTGCTATTTTTGCTGGGAGTCTTGGGGGGGGGGGGACAGATTGTGTCTGCCTCAATGGAGTCCGCGTCCTTTTTACTATTCTTTTTGTTAGATTCTTTTAATGCGGCGTGCTTTTGCGATTGTGTCATTAATGTGGCGTGTAGCTCGGGTAGTGGTGCCATTAATGTGGAGTGGGTCCTCGATTTGCCTTACCTAGCTGGCATCCTTTGTAGTCCGTCGATGTCTCATTGTTAGAGGATCGAGGGTCTCCCTTATTTCCCGCCCATTTACGTGGACAAATATTCAAGGGCTGGACATTGTTTAAAGGGCCTTCAGAATGGCGAGTCTCATCCTCCTACGCTCCCTTATGGAGGTTGTGTCCAGAGGAGTTTACCTGTAGGCCGGGTTGAAGAGTCTATTCGTTCTGGACTGGGCCTTCATCTCTTATTTACTTAGTTACCCTTCTCTGGCCCACTAAGACAGAGGGGGGGAAAACCCTCTTAGTCATATCTGAGATTTTTAATCTAGATTCAAATGGCAAAATAAAAAAATAAAAAGAATTGATTAGTAAAGTAGTATTAAAATAGGTGTATGTGTATCATTACTCTTTAAGAAATAAAGGAATCTAATCTTATTGAAATGGAAGTCGGATATCGTGTGGAGAAATTTTATTTACATTTCTGAGCGGAGATTGCACACGCAATCCCATTGATAAATGAGAGTAATAAAAAAGAATATTATTTAAAAAAAAATATTATCGTAATTTAAAATTTTTTTAAAAATAATTACATGTACTAATACGAAATGATGATTGTATGTCGATAACTCTATCGTAAGATCCACGTGATGTCGTTGTGGCGCCAAACAAAACCAGTGAACCCGAAGCACCAAGCCTTATCGTGTCAGTGCCCCGAGTTTCAGAGGTTACAACACAACGATGTCGTTAACAATGGCTTCCCTCTCAAAGCCTGCCACCAGTGAACTTTTTCTCTACCCAAAATGCTCCAAATTCATCCGCCAGAAATTTCGAATCAGAGCCTCCTCTGCTGCCCCTGGCGTCGACCTCAAGACCCTCGAATCCGCCATTGCCAAGGTTCTTTTGAGAATACAACTCATTACTTCACTGCACGTTTCTCGCGTCTAAGTTCCATGTCATGTTTGCCTGTGAAGCTATCTATATATGGTTTGGCTGAGTCGGTCTACAATCAAATGTATTTTCCAATTGTCGTTAGGAGAGGTTGTTCGCTTTGGATTTAATTTGGTTCTTAGATTTGGAACCTCTTTGACTCTATTGGAGTTATTCTTTTTCTTGGACTTGCTGAGATTTGTCGTTGTCTTTTCCTTCATTCTTTCCATGTCCTGATAATCTGATTGATACCCTACACGAATAGTCTATCATTGTAGAAGACTCGATTCTATATCCATTTGTTTCTCAAAAGACCCAAGCACATTGGCATGCTAGGTCAATTGGATGTGCTTACCGATTCAAAGAAACTCTTTTATAGGTTTAATTGTTTATACATATATGTGTGTATATATATATATAAACAATATATGGCATACTAAGTCCTGTAACTGTTTCCAATTGACGTATCTATATTTGCTGTAGAAAGATAGCACTGCCGTTAAAGAGGCACTTGATCAGCTGAATGAAGTTGGTTGGGCCAAGAGATGGAGTTCTCAGCCATATGTTTCCCGCCGTATGGTCAGTCTCCATTACAAGTATGAAGTTCTGGGAAGTGGTACTCAAAACATTAGCCACACCTTCAAACCCATGCATACATGTATATGAATAACGTATATCACTGCTTTGAGTTTATCCTGTTATCTTCCTTTGTTAGATTAAATAGTTTGACCATCTCATCATGCACCAGACATCTCTTCGGGAATTGACAACTCTTGGAATGAAAAATGCCGAGAACCTTGCAATCCCAAGTGTCAGAAATGATGTAAGTATATATCCAACACTAGCACACTATAGTTGTGCTTGTTGCAATAGGGTGAACAAAAGATTTATGTTCTAGTCATCTTTTTCTTTCTTTTTAGCTGTTGACTTGTACTTTGTATATAGCTTTTACCTGTTTAGTTTTCAATCCACAGCAGATAGATTTGAAAAGAATGGGATTTTTTTTTTTTTTTTTCTGTGCAGAGACTAATTTGAAAAATGTTGCAACCTTTTCTAATAAGTGATATAAAAAAAAATAAAACTTAAAAAGGCTTCAATCCAAGTGTTCTAATTAAGCGAAATTCTTGACTATTTTCATCTGGATTTCAAATTTTTATTTTCAATATTTTGATATTTTCTTTAATTCCTACTATTTTCATACCCATAGCCAATGGGACTTCTTTGAGGTGGTGATATAAAGTTATTAAATTTCCTGAAACTTTGGGTACACTTTCATTCCAATTCTTATTCTTTGCACGGCAAAAGAATTGGTTCAAGCTGCTGTTCATAAAATTGAAAATTTTCAATGAGACAGGCGGCTTTCCTTTTCACTGTGGTTGGCACAACAGGATTTTTAGGCGTTCTTGCTGGTCAGCTTCCTGGGGTAAATTTTATTATATCCCTTTTCCCGTTATGTATATCCGCATGTAACTTAAATGATCTTAAACAATATGATTGAGAGGGCATATTCGTCTTGTATCAATTTGCATTGTTAGATTCAAGCAGCCTCTTCTCATTCATTGATATGAAAGGGCAAAATGCTCATCGAGAAAGAAAGTTGGAATATTTCTTGCTAATTGAGTCATGACAGTGTTGGATCACTAAACAATACAATAAATAATTTTTCACTTCCTTTGCCTACTTCTATGAAAAAAACTTCTTGATTACCTATAAAAAAAAAAAAAAATCTCACTTCATTTCTGCTTGGGCTACAAATCATAACAAAACTGGTATTAGATTCTCACTTCCTATTTCTTTTTTCGGGAGAATAATGAATTTGGGAAAATAGCCTTTCATATTTGTTGAAATCTTGTTCTACATAAATTGTGGACATGCAACTATGTAGAAAATTCAGAAAAATAGGCAACCAAGAAACGTCTATGAGAGAAAATCTCTGTACTTGATCTGATTGCTCACATACTTCAACCTCTCTCAATTTGTTTAAGATCTTCACTAAAGAATGAAGCTAATATCTTTACACAAGCACAATTAGTATAGATTCATGAAATAATTTTCCTTCCTCTTCAGCTATTTTAAGAATATTCCCAAGAGTATTAAGAATTATTTAGAATTTTGCATGTAGATGTGAGCCACAATTGCTAGAATTTTTTATTTTAAACTATACTATCAACTCCTATATGCCTTCAGAATAATTAGAAGCGATATCCACAAGGAGGGAAAACCCGGAAAAGCAACAAAAACCCTCCACATGCCTAGACAAAGAATAAGAAATCAAAGTGAACTAGAGAGCTGCACTTTTTTTTTTTTTTTTTTTTAATTACTGTCCTGCAACCCCTCAAATACCCAATTCTGTCAAGACCAATATTTAGGAAGTAAATTTAGGACTTTAAATGCAAGGGAGTCTCTTTGCATGTGCATCTTTGTATCAGCCTTTGAATATATTTGTTATTACATTAATTGAGTACATATTATGGTTCAAGTGATAGCACATTCAAATGAATCCTTCCTATGGTTTATGTAAGTTCTCTTTTCATGCCCACCGTGGAGATTTTTTCATGTGATTGTGTTTTGGTTGGAGCTATAATATTTTGGATGCTTTCACTTTGTAATAAATTGCTGGGAAAATATTGAAGAGTCCATACTGATATCTTTTGTTCCTACCATTCGTAGGACTGGGGTTTCTTTGTGCCTTACTTGATTGGAAGCATATCTTTAGTTGTTTTGGCTGTGGGAAGCACTTCTCCTGGGTAAGAAATAGCTCTAGAGGATTATAATTTTTATTCCTTAAATATTCTATATAAATTTTAATTTGGGTGAAGTCCTCAAGATATTACTTTTTGTAGTTGGTCTACAACTCAGGGATTTTGCATTTATAAATGCTGCTCTAATCTATATTGTAGGCTTCTTCAGGCTGCTATTGGTGGCTTTTCATCATTTTTTCCTGATTATCAGGAGAGGATTACCAGTCATGAAGCAGCTCATTTTTTAGGTACTCTCTGCATTAATGCCCGTGCCAAAGATAAGAGGCACCTAATTGATCAATTCTGACGAAATAATGTTCTCCATAAACTTTATAGTTGCTTATTTAATTGGCCTTCCCATTCTGGGCTATTCGCTGGATATTGGAAAAGAGCATGTCAATCTCATTGATGAAAGGCTGGAAAAGCTGATATACAGTGGGCAGCTTGATACCAAGGAACTAGACAGGTATCCTCGTACAGTTTCTATGAGTCTCTTATCCTTCTCCAAAAATTGTGGGATGCGTTTCTATGTCTCATAAGTTCTAAGTTTGTAGGTTTTTTAAGCAAGCTATACGAGTGGATAATTAAATATGCCATCACTTTATCATTCAACGTTTGAGAAGAAGCTCACTAAACACTCCACTATATTGAAATATGTATTGAAGGTTTGCATTAGTACTGCCAAGAGATATTGCATAAAAGGAAATGTTAAGAAACTACTGTCAACAGAAGGGGAGACATTCTTGTAGATTCGTATAATGTTGAATTGTCTTATATATGACCGGTGTCGGAGAAATAAACTGCCATGGCTTTCTCAGGTTGGCAGTGGTAGCAATGGCTGGACTGGCAGCAGAAGGTCTGAAATATGACAAAGTGGTTGGTCAATCAGCTGATCTTTTCACTCTTCAGGTGTATATCCAATATTTGTCTAAGACTGAGTTTTTACGTTCTGAAACAGTTGGTGATTGATAGTCATAAATTTACTTTTCTTTTTGTGTTTTCTATAGAGATTTATTAACAGAAGCAAGCCACAGCTTAGCAAAGAACAGCAACAGAATCTCACTAGATGGGCTGTAAGTTCCTAACATGATTTGTATCCAGTTTCACTGAAATTTTAGATGGTTATTATCCGGAAACAGTTCTTTTATGCACTTAGATAGTAGAATCTGATGTTGGGGAAAACACTGCAGGTTTTGTTTGCAGGATCCCTCTTAAAAAATAACAAGGTGATTCATGATGCCCTAATCTCAGCAATGTCAAAGAAGGCAACTGTGCTGGAGTGCATTGAGGCCATTGAAAAAGCTTCATAGTTATTAGATCAGAATCTTCATCATACTTGAACTTTCAAACATGTAGCTTTTCATCATTCTTGGCCTCGAGTCATTTTTGCAATGGAAGCAATGTAGATGGTTTTCAAGAGTACCTTTGCCTGCTAGGCTACAAAATATTTGTTCCCTATATGTAATTAATTAACAATTATACATTATATATATATATATATATATGCTCTTGGGTATTGCTGTTATATGCTCTGAGAGATTGCAACTTCAACAACAGTTTGTTTGCCTACAATAAAGTCTATCTATATAGTTTTTGGCTACAGAAGAGATTGAATTTGATGCTATCTTACTTGATCACTGGCTAATCAACAGATGAAATCAGCAAATAAAGAAAAAGCCAGACTTGTTCATAGGTCTTATTTTTGAGTTATACAAAGTTTCTTATGGATACATGGTTTACTGTATATACGTAGTTCTATTACAAAATAAAATAAAAAGACGGATGGCAAACCCCCGCCATCCCCCCGGGGGTCGAGTTGTAGCCGCTTATAGAAATCTCAGCATCGATGATATTATTACACTCGGCATACATTCTATGTAAGTATTACAGTCGGCCGTATATAGAAAGCATATTCTTCAGTTTCATTGCTTCAGGCTCCAGGTTATCGAAGCTTGCTGAACTAGGCAACCTCCAATTCCAATTTCCAAGCTACGTTCAGAACAAAGAAATTATACATATGCACAGCATGAAATTTTAATTAGAAGACAAAATCAACAGAAATAATTGCCAAAAAGCTGTTGTTTATATTAGACAAGGAAAAGATAGATCTATAACCCAAACGGTAAGAAGAAACGGGTTCCTTGGCGTTCTCAAAGATATGGCTCCTAGATTCTAACTGACTATATATGCAATTCGAAGGTACCACTGCTCGTGTTATCTAAACAGGATGGGCATAAAGACTTCTAGTTCAAGTTTATAGACTCGGCTAGAATGATCTCCTCCTGAGCGGAGGAAAAATATGATTTGGGAGATTCGATGGCCTATGAGCCTGCAATATTTTATCCCCTTTTGTGGTTTAGGTTACATTATCTGCCATCAACCCCTTCTGGTTCAAAAACAAAAAAAAAAAAAAAAAAAAAAGCTGCACAATACCCTTATCTTCTCAATCGGTTTTAGCAATACTTTACCTGAGTAGCAGGAATATTCATCCTGGCAGAGTTACCTAGCCCCAGAACATCTTGCATAGGTATGATTGCAGTTTGGGCCACTGAAGATAACACAGACTGGATAAGGGCCCATGGGATATGATCTTCCTCCGTAATTGGGAGATAGTTCAGTACCTGAGATAACAATCAACTTACATAAGAATACTAGCAGAAGTGAACCTGTTCAAGTACATCTGAAATTTCAGGTGTTGATGAGTGATTGGTACGATAAGAAACCACACACATTGGACTTCTCTTCTTGCTTCAAAAGGTCCCACCAACCTCGGATCTATAAAACACACGAACAACAGTTATTAGGCTCCATTAAAATTTCAAAAAAGAAAAGTTTGAAATCAGAACCACAGAATTGGAATAAATCTTCCAGAGATATAATTCACAAGCCCAAAAATATGCATTGGATCAAAGAGCAGTAAGGCCTCATTTGGTTACACAGATAAGATGAGTTGAGATGATAAATCTGTGAATTGTAGTGAGATAATTTGAAAATAATAGTGAAATGGTTTAAGTTAAGATGTTATGGAGTTTTGGGAAACGAGAGAGAAAAAGTTAAATTATAAAGTTATAAAATTAAAAGAG
The DNA here is from genome assembly GCF_001411555.2 of Juglans regia. Lineage (NCBI taxonomy): Eukaryota > Viridiplantae > Streptophyta > Magnoliopsida > Fagales > Juglandaceae > Juglans > Juglans regia. The sequence continues at coordinate 8,905,970 of NC_049910.1, forward strand.
GGTTACAATATATATTTTTAATATTATTTTTGTTTTGAGATTTAAAAAGGTTGAATTGTTTTTTGTGTTTTATTTAGAAGTTTGGAAAAATTGTAATGATTAGGTAATGATTAGATGAAAAAGTTGAAAATTTAAAATTAAAAATGTTTGTATTTAAATGGTGTTTTGGATGTTGAGATGAGATGATTTCAAATGTTTGTGAAACAAAACCAGGCCTAAAGGTCTCAAAGATTATGCAAGCACAAAGAGGTATGTTATATAATATCATGTGAAACATTTTCCCATTTTACACAACTAAGAAGACAAATCCAGCAACAAACTGAAAGAAGTCGATAGCGTGGAAGCATCTTACTGTGTCATTATCATGAGTTCCAGTGTACACCACTTGATTGCGTTCATGATTATGAGGCAAGTGAGGGTTATCAGCATCACTTCCAAAACCTGGACCATAAAACAGAAAAGCGACAAATTACACCACATAAAATTCAAGGCCTGTCACAAACACAGCCATTTAAAAGGCAAATGTACCATAAATAAAAATAATTTACTACCAAACTGGAGGACAGCCATTCCAGGAGCCCCAATGGATTTCCTAAGCTGGACAACATCCTTCGTGATAACTCCCTGTCACACGACAGTACAAGATATGAGAAATATGAAACAAAATCAATGGATATGTTAAGCAGGATGCTCCCTTTGCATAGGCCACATGCTGTAATCTTCACAATAGCCATTGACAGTACCAAAGAAAGAGTATTTAACATGTTCAAACCCCAGTGAATGTTCTAAAAGTATTTAAACCTGTTCAAACCTGAATGAAAGTTCTAAGTATCATGACCATATGATGCTATAAAACAAAACAAGGGAGCATCATGACCATGACACTTTTGATTGACTGTGTCTGAGCAGAAGTCTGAACAAGAAAAATATGCTCAGTTGAGCTCAACTGTTTATACAACAATCGTAGCACAATGCACACACACACTCACTTTCACATTATTTTCCTACCAAAATTGTGCAATAGACCATAAGATGACAAAACATTACAGCTTTCAAGTCACTTTATTCAAGTTGATATATTATCGCATCAACAACATAATTTCTTCTAAAATTGCTAAAATTGGGCCTCCGCAACATAGGATTTTATACCCCAATGATTGTTAGCACGTAATATGGTGCCACCAGAGCCACTGGGCCATATATCAACATCAAGGTAAAAAGATGGTGAAGAAATAAGTTCTTTTTGAAATGTATCTGATCAAACATACCAAATCTTCTGCTATTATATTAATCTTCCCAACTGCTCTGGAGATTGCATCAAATAAGGATTTTCCAGGTCCCACCTACTGTCACAAAATAACATCTGGAGTGGAGAATGGGATAACTCAAGAGAAATTATAATTAGCTCTGAATTGCAAAAAGTGCACCTTCCATCTTCCAACCATTGCAACTTTTGCTTCTGCACAGTAATGCAATGTATTAGACTAACATACACAAACAACCATCAGCCAAACATAATCTAAAATTCTCTCACCAGAAGGGACTGCCCAAAAGCCAGCAAACCCTCTAAAGTGGTCTATCCTAAATTCATCATAAAGATCCTGCGCACGTCGAATGCGGCGTATCCACCATGAAAATCCATCTCTTTCCATGGCTTTCCAATCATACAAAGGGCTTTTAAATTAGAAGTGAAGTTAATCAATAAGCTGAAAATTATTTTTGTTAAGTAATAAGCTGAAAAATATAGAAAGCAAAGTACAAAAGGATTAAAGGATTAAGTATTACGTAAGGGTAATCAGAGTAAACATGAGTTACAAGGAAGATCAGGCTTGTTGCAAAAGATATCAAAATAAAACAACATATCTAGTTGAATAGGAATTGGTGGCAAAACCCAGTATATTTCCTTGTGTTCAGTGAGCAATTCTGGACAGAACATGGTCTAGGTGATTGAAATGACAAATACAAATTCCATAGTCAAGTAAGAACTACGTCCCCCATAAAAAAGAACAAATCAAAGCAGAATATGGAGGAAAAGAAGGAAAAATTTTATGCAAAAACAAATGTACAAAGCAATCATCATGTGCAGTAGGTTGAGATATCGCCATGAAATAAGGAACTTTATTCCCTGTCAAACTAGACTGCTGACCTTACTATACGTACATATATGTCTTCAAAAAATAAAGTCCAAGAACAAATAATTTTATGTGAATAAATGATTTCATGGCAGAGTCAAGTGTACTATGAACCTGCCCCACAGCTGACCGGTTGCACTGAAGGCATCAGGGGGAACACCACTAACTAGATGTGGAAAACCCTTCCTGTCCTGTTCGACAAATAAATATTCAGTATTTTACACTAGGGTAGGATACTGCAAAAGCATGTTTTAATATTCACAATTCCCATGATTCATTAAGGACCTACTCACCAGCAAAAAATGTTTCTTATTTGCCCAAACATCTGCACTGTGGTAACCTACATAAATGGGCATGTCACCCATTATGCTGATTCCCTTCATCTGGGCATAACTGCGAACCTTCTGCCATTGCCGTTGGAATAAGAACTGTTGGGCAATGAAATTATCTATCTGAAAACAAAAAAACCATGAGCTTGTATGAGGGTTCTTAGCATCATGAAAGATGCTTCAGTAGCTATAAGCCAATAATATAATAACATATTTTATCTGGATCTTACGAAATCCTTTTTGCTTTGGTAAATATTTTCCAAGGCTGCAAGATTGCGATTCTTTATGGGTTCGGGCCACTCATACCAACTGAAAGCATTTATACTGTTGTCAATAGCAGCAAAATAAGCTGCATCTTCAAGCCAGCCTGCCAAAATTTAAATAATAGGACATACATAAGAAAGGATATAGTGATTAGGGTCCACAAAGTACAGCAACTCTCGGAGGCTAATTCAACCAGGAACTAGACCGGAATGAGACCCACTAACTTATGATAGAAAATCTACCTGTAAGTTAATTATTCCCATGCAACCTAAATTTTAAAATATATGCAAATGTTTTATTGAACTTAACATCAACAAATGGGGAAGAAGTCATTGCATATCGATTGGAACACACTCCTTAAAAAGAAAAGGACAAAGCATAACAAAACAAGAAAGGGGATCCTAAACAAAAAAGGACCAAAAAAAAGCCGTTTTAATTGGCCTTCTGGACATTTCAATCGTCCATCAATTACAATGGTTCATAGTATAGCTCAAGCCAACTAATAACTCTAAATATGAGAGAATATGGTAAGAATATCAGTTTGCTGCCTAAACTGTTGTATTCACAAGACCAGAGTTGCAGTAGTCATTTAAGTACAAAACCACCAGATGCAGATGGAAGTGGGTGGGATTAATTTTACTAGAAAACCATGTGTATGATATGGTCAGCAGGAGTAAAAAGTGAGAAAACCTTACTAGATATATTAGGGTCTCTGCGGAAAGCCTCAAGCTGACTCTTAAGCTCACCTTCACTCAAGACAAGCCTCTCTGCAGCCTAAGAAACAAAAGGGGACAAAAATTATTAGCATTTTAGTGTACAAATGAAAACTGGATACAAGTCTAAAATAAACCTCCCTTTTATTTAATTCAATTTCACTATTACAGATCTGAAAATATACTATTGAAAAGGTTTAACATTCCTCTTTCCGTTTTATCTTTGAAGTTTAAACACACTCATACTCTTTGTCTCTTCAAACATAGTATCCTGGTCTCACTACCTCCAATATCTCTGCCCTCTTTCCATCAAAACTCCTCAAAGCACAACTAACAGATAGGCAGACACGCTGCTCATGAACTGTGAACAAAAGAAAGGAGGTATTTGTCATATTGGACAAATTACTTCAAACTTGGATTGCAGTAGTGATGGCTCTGTGGAGTTTTGATTGGTGATAATCATACTATGGCGTTGCTACTCATATGGGAGTGGTAGTGAATGTAAAGTGGATGTAGTTGCAGTAGCAGCTGGGTAGTAATTGCGATGGTACGGGAGAGGTAATGCTGCTTTGGTTCTAAACCAATAATGGTAGCGAAACTTTATAAAGTGCGCACATAGCACTTACAGAATCATATCATGTGTAATAGTTTTTTTTTTTTTTATTATCAGTAAATAGGATTTTTTTTTTTAAATATAGGCGAAGCCAACATATCATGTGTAATATTTTATCATACAGAAATAAGGGGTGCTGCAGCAAGTGGTCGGTTGAAGGTTCAAGTCACTGACTCAGTACGATTTCTGACTCACATGACAAAATCAAACAAGAAGTAGCCCCGATATTGCTTTAGATAATGCACCTTAGCTATCAGAGGATCCTTTAGGTCAGCAACAGTAGAGAAGTTTACACGGTCAGCATCACTGCATGAAAGAAAAAACAAAAAAAAAAGAGACATATGAATGAAGAATCATAGCTTAATGTCTTGGTGCACTCCTGATTTATAAGTCCTCACACTGGGTTTGGTAACTCCTCTTCCATCAACAGACCATCCTTAACAAGCTCTTCGAGAGATATCAAGAGAGTGTTACCACAACTTGCATCCTAAAAGTATTCCATCAAGGACAGAGAGCCGACCATCATATAAAAATCATAAAACACAAACATAAATAGTGGTGTACAACAGTACAAGCATAAATTGTGATTGAGTAAAATACATGGTAAAGTTTTATCTTTTAAGATAATTATAACAATTGGAAGTACAAATGTATGTGACAACTAATTGTAACATAAGTTTTCTAAAGTGGATACTTTGGATTAGGTGCCGTAAAGTGGTTTTACTAATTGAAAAGGTTTTCACTGCATCATAAAATTCTTCATCTTGATTGTTTTTATTACTTTATTAAATATGGGTTTAACATTTTGCAGTATCTAGATCGATAACCGGATTGAATAATTAAATTAATAATACCGTGAGTGAGATTAAATTAATTATATTTATAACTTGGGGCCTAAAACGTGATTTTTACAATATTCTTAAAAAGCGGATCCTCCCACGAAAAGAAAGAAGAGAAAGCCACATAGCAGTTGAGTTATTAAAATGAGCAGTCACCTGGCCGGAGTAGGGCGACCCCTCTTCATTAGCCTTTCTTCCTGGAGGAACAAGAGGAAGAACCTGCACACACGAAAAATAAATGGGACAACAATTCAATTTTCCCGTGCATTTATTTTCTTTTGTTTAATTATATCACGCACCCAATGAATCATTATAAAAACGAAAATGCAACCATCTCCGAAGTTAGGTTTTCCTTTCCAGGCAACCAAACGGAGCGCGAAGAGACGGACCTGCCAGACGGAGCAGCCAGCATCATGAAGCCAGTCGACGAAACGAAACGCCTGGTCTCCAAGATCGCCGATCCCGTGAGGTCCTCTGAAGGACGTCGGATGGAGCAGGACACCGGCTCTTCTACGATCGCTCGGGTCCGGTTTCGGGAACCAATCCCCATAGTCAAGAGGCAAATCTTCGCCCACTGAGTCGGGCTTCGAAACGGAGCAGGCACTGTGTAGCGGGGGAGTGTTTGGTTTGGGTCTGAATTCCGACATGGATGAGAGGAAGGAGGTTGAGGTGGGAACTGGGGAGAGTGAAGAGTAGCTGAAGAGCTTGGGAGAGGGAGATGAGGACAAGAGTGAGAGGCAGCTTGGAATAGCCATTTACGAGAGAGACGGAAGGCAAGTGTGAGCACTGATCAGCAGTGCTAATAAGGAAGTAGCGGCAAGCAAGTGATTCACGTGACGAATCACCAAAGAGTGGAGAGTCGGCTGGAGAGTGGAGACCCATGGAGTTGTTCCGATTATAGATTAAAAAAATCAGAAAATATATATTGCAGCCTATTGTGTATTGCAGCCGGAGCACATTCTATTGATTGAGTATAAAAAAAAAAAAAAAAACACAATACGGGTGTGCTGCAGTTACGGATTGATGTCCAGAATAGTTCTAAAAAAATATAATGAAAAAAACCTATATTCTAATTTATCATTTTGTATTTTATTAAAATAAAATGAAATTATCCATTAATTTTTAACAATAGTTTTGTGAAAAAATATATTTACAAGCTTATTTATTAATATTTAGATTTTATAATTATTTTATATTCATAATAAATAATATATTTACGTGTCAACCAACTTATAAGTAACGCAACTCATGATATTATTAGAAAGTGACTTTTCATTGGTTAAAAAGTTAAGTCGGATTCCCAAGGTGCATGATCATGTTACGACTGCCTTAACTCTCAAGTGACTCTCGAGTGGGAGCTTTGGCTCCCTTCCCCTCACTTCCTTCTTGCCCTTCTTTCAATTTTTTTTTTTTTTTCTTCTTCTTCTTTCCTTTTTTGTGTTTTTCAGGTCTAATCAGGGAGGATTACTCTCCAATGATCCAATCTCTACGCCTTGTCTTATTTTTCCTTCTAGATGCCTGAGAAAATCCACAAAACCCCTATTACTCATTAACCTGATCCAACATTTTCTAGATTTCCATTCGTAATAGTTTTCATGTGATGCGTTTTAGAGATGGGTGGTTGGTGCTCGAGCTGTGGGCGCAACTGATGTGTGTGCGAAAATGGTGTTGGGCGAGACGGATGGTGGTGGAAATGGCCGTTGCTCGTGCGGCGGATGACCGGTGTTTGTGCGAAGGTGGAGGGGATTGGCATGAGCAGATAGGCCTCCTGCGCAGATGGCGGCAATAGGAGCAGATCGGCGCGGCCGAGAGGGATGGTGGTAGTGCGGGGGGAGCAAGGTGCTCATGTGGTGTACGGGGCTGCGAAGGCAACGTATGGTAGCAGGAAAAAGGAAAAAAAGAAAAAGGAGGGGCGGCGAGACATGTTAGAGATGAAATCCTAGGGGCAATCCTTGTGATTTTGTTTTTTGCGCAGTGTATCTCTACTTTTTGCAGGGTTTTTTTTTTCAGTGTTTGTTAGTTTTTCTCTCTGCTTATTAACAAAAGAAATAAGCTATTGGACTTGGTGTCTATAGCAGGCTGAGTCCCGTTCTTCCTTTGGGAAGAAACGGAGTGATAGTACTCCTCCTCCTAGGGAGGACGGGGGTGATAGTGCTTCTCTTTTTTGGAGAGGAGTCGGTTAGTTCTGTTTTTACAGAGCGCTATTCTCTCAGACAAACTGGAAGGTTTGTTCGGAGAGAGTTTATAGAAGTTTAGACAATGTCCGTTACAAAAAAATTTGTGTTCGGGAGTGCTCCAGAGCAGATGCGTAGGTTGGCTTGTAGTTTGAATTTTTCCTATATTGATAAGTCACAATTGTAACTTCGGTTTCATTAAATGTAATGAAGTCTATTTTCATAAAAAAAAAAAAAAAAAAAAAAAAGAAGAAGAAGAAGAAGAAGAAGAAGAAGAAGAAGTGAGTCTCAGACTTTATAAATTAGTAAATTAATGAAGAAAATGTGGATATCTTTTGAGAAGCACGCACGCAACTTCTTTTTTCTCCATTCTATGCACTCAATTAATTATATTAACTGCTGAATTTTTTCCAAAAAATATGAAAAAGAAAAATAGGACTAATTTATGTTGAGCTAATACTAGTACACGTGAGTGCAACTATGCACTAAATGATCAGTCCTAATAATTAGGGCTGTAAAATCAACAGCCTACTCGACAGGTAGTTTGAATTTGACTTGAATAAAATGTTAAATAGCCAGTTTGTAAACACAGAATTAGACTTGATTATTATACGATACAAACTCGTATAAAGCTCGACTAGCTCGAATAATGTTCGTGAACAAACTCGTATGAAGCTCGACTCGACTCGTTAGCTCAACTCGTACATATTTACACATATATAATACAATATATATATATATATATATATATATATATAATAGCCAAAAGTTATATATGTATTATTAATTATGTATATAGAATTATAGTGACTTAGTTATAGTCCACTACATGTACTATAAATTTAATTTATAATATTAATATATCATATTGATATATTTATCTTATTCTTGTCAAATATTGGATTGTCATATAAAAATTTATGCTTACAAGCTATATGCTGTAAACTATAGTCATAACTTATTAACTTTATACTTATCACTTATGATTCTATCATTCTATGAAGTACTATTAATAACTTATCACTAGTTATTAATCTTATTACTGTATATATGATTAATCACTAGACTCTAGTAATATTGTATTCATAAGATTATATAAACTATAGTAATATACATATTTAGCGTTAATATCTATTATTATTAATCAATAAGCTCATACTTGTAGACTACTAGACTAGTGTCTTTTGTGTAATGAGTCTAGTGACTAGTAGTAGTAGTAGTCTAGTATTAATTGTTACATAATACATATGTATTATAACTACAAACAAAAATAATATTATTATTTTATGCAAATATAAGACCGTAGGGTATCAATATACTCATTTTGTAGTTAATATAATATATTAGTACGATAGTATTATTATATTATACTAATTAATATAACTATAATATCATATTATGAGTACTAAATTATAATGTTTGATAAAATATAATGTTAGACAATTTTATATACTATAAATAAAAATAGTTTTTTTTACAACACTGCTTGCTAGTTTTATAAATTATAGTATATAACAATTAACATGTATTATAATTTATAGACTATAGTTTTTTTTTTTTTTTTTGAAATAGATTATAGTAGTATTAGTATAGTATTTAATTTTGTAGTTACTTAACTTACTTTGGTCTTGTGGAGTTATTGAGGGCCTAAGGCCGTTGGATCAGACAATCTATATTGTGAGTTGTTGATTCAATACCCTAAAGCTTGGGTTACAAACTTACACGATGCTTAGTCTTATGTCGTTTCACTCTCAAGTCTCACTGTCTCACACTTCGACTCACTCCTTTAGACCTTCTCTCAGATCCATCAAGAAACCCTAGCCTCCTATGCTTACACTGGTTACCTCCTATTTGATTTGCATGGAATCAGCCTTATTCTCGAAGGTTTGCACGCGTGTAGCCAGGGATTCTCGAAGGGTTGAGAGTGATAACGGTTGCAACTGCGAACTCCTAAGTGGTCAATGGTGTGACACTGTTCTGCCATACATCACTAGTCGTCTATGCATTCTTCTGTGACTGTCTATCACTTTTATTGATAAGTTTATGCATCTTTCTTTCTTTCTTTCTTCTTCTTCTTCTTTTCTTTTTTTTTTTTTTTTTTGTGTGTAATGGTATACTATACCCTATTAGGCTATTGAATCTTTTCCTATATTGATTGTGTTATTGTTTACAAATATCTGTTTCGAGCTTTATATTTCAAATCTGAAAATTGTGGAAAAAACCTTTTGAAGAGCTTGCCTATAGATCTGTGCTTGAAGCAAAATTTTCAATCTGCTATGAGTTTAACTTATTCCCCCTCCTATCAGGTGCTATGTTATATTTATTTACTATAGATTTTTAATTTTTCATTTGCTTCTTTGAGTTCTCTCGGGTTATTTTTATATATTGTTGACTGGAGTCAGGAGTGTGGAGATTTGGTTCTGGCTTTATGTTCTTGCTCCAAGTATTTAAAGATGCTCTATTCTACATGTTTTGGATGATTAATCTGATCATATCTGGTTCTTACTTAATGCTTTATGTTCTTGCTTGAACTATTTAATGATGATTTCTTGTTCATGTTTTGGTTGATTAATCTGATCCTATTTGCTTCTTGCCTTAAGTATTTAAAGATGCTTTATTTAACATGTCTTGTTTGATTAATCTTATCCAATCTATTCTATATTTATATTCTTGCTTCAAGTATTTAAAGATGCTTTCTTGAACTTGTTTTGGTTGATTATAAATTATCCTATCTGGTTCTTGCTTCATGCTCTTGCTTCAATTATTTAATTATGCTTTCTTAAACATATTTTGGTTGATTAATCTGATCCTATTTGGTTCTTGCTTTAAGTATTTAAAGATGATTTATTTAACATATCTTGGTTGATTATAAATTATCCTTTCTTTTAAATGTTTATGTTCTTGCTGAAAGTATGAAATTGTGCTTTCATTAACAAGTTTTGGTTGATAAATATGGTGTTTTCTTTAACATGTTTTGGTTGATAAATCTTATCCAATCTGTATGGTGTTTATGTTCTTGCTTCAAGTATGAAATTGTGCTTTATTTAACATGTTTTGGTTAATAAATCATATGTTTTCTGTTCTATGTTTATGTTCTTACTTCAAATATGAAATGGTATTGTGTTTAATATGTTTTGGTTCATAAATCTTATCCAATCTATTTTATGTTTATGTTCTTGCTTCAAGTATGAAATGTTGGTATATTTAACATGTTTTGGTTGAAAATTTTTATCCAATCTGTTCTATTTTTATGTTGTTGGGGTGCCTTGCTTTTGGAGGCACATCGAGCCACCAAGGCAAGGTTGTATATTGAAATTGTTTGAGTCAAAATTGTTTGACTTTAACATTTTTTAGTTGATTAGTATCAACTGAATCAGTCTTGTCTTCTAGAAGCACATTGAGCCATCAAGGCAAGGCTGTATAACAAAACTGTTGGAGTCAAATTTGTTTGACTTTAACATCTTTTAGTATTCTTGCTTCTAGAGGCACCTTGAACCATCAATACAAGTCTATTTTTATTTGAGTTGATTAATACAACCTCTATGGTCAATGTTTATATACTTATTTTATGTTTCTGGTTTTGTGTTTAAAAAGATTTATTTTAGCAAATGGATGATCGTATGAATGAACTTAATCTAGTAGAGGAGAATGAAAACGAAAACTCCATCGGGATTAGCTTAGCAGAGCCCATTTCTGATGATGATTGAGAGATTGCAAATACTGAGGCCCCTAATACTGTCTCTAATGAAGGTCCAATAGAAGTGCAAACGGTAGACTATGAAAGAAAGAAGAGAAAGAGGACTTCTGTTGTATGTAATGATTTTGTCGAAATTCAACGAGATGGAGCTAAACAGCCTCAATGCAAGTGATGTTAAACTTTATTTAAAGCATCTTGATCGAGTTCTATGACTACACTACATAGGCACTTGCTAACTTGTTTGCATACATGGGGTCTAAGAAAAAATAAAAAGTCTTAGCAATTGAGGCTAAGGAGGCAGATGGTGTTTTCATTGTCTCAAACTTTACTTATGATTGTAGTAGGGTCCAAGAGCTTACCTCTTATATGATATTTTACCATAAATATCAATTTTATTTAATGGAGCATGTGGTATTTAATAAGTTCATTAGTGCAAACATTCCATATTGAAAAAAAATGTCTCAGGTTGCTACAAAGAAGAAATGCATGAAAACTTATAGGACTGAAAATACAAAGTTAAAGGCTTTGCTTAAACCTGTTAACAAAGTTCATATCACAACTGACACATGGACTTCTTGTAAAAAACTTTCATATATGGTAGTAACATGTCATTTTATAGATACTGATTGGCATCTTAGAGGCGTGTGTTGAACTTTTGTAATGTGTCACCTCCACATATTGACCTTCTTATTGATGATACTTTAGAAAAGTGTTTCAAAGATTGGGAAATTGAAAATAAAATTAATTCATGACAATGTAAGTTCTAATGATGTTGCCATTAAGATCTTGTAAGATGATTTTAGATTGAAGAAAACATTGTCTCTTGGAGGGAAATTATCTCATGTACGCTGTTGTGCGCATATAACTAATTTACTTGTATAGTATGGACTTAGGGAAATTAGGAAGATTGTTGATTGTGTGAGAGATAATATAAAATATATGGTAGCATCAAAGAGTAGGCTAATATAGTGTAGTGAAATTGCAAAACAATTGTAATTGCCCTCAAAGAAACTGATTTTAGATATGCCTACAAGATGAAACAACACATATTTAATGTTGGATGTTGCAGTTCAGTTCAAATAAGTTTTTTCCACATATGGTGATGGAGATAGTAGTTTTGAATGGGTTCCAACAGTTGAATAGTGGGGTCAAGTTGAGAATGTTAGTCAACTACTTGTTATTTTCAATGAACTTACCAATATTGTATCCAGAAGTGATTACCCAACAACAAACTTATTTCTTTATGAAGTATGGAGAATGAAGGACATCTTGGGTAAGAAGAGTATAGATAGTACAAGAAATCAATGATTAAAAAAATGAGTGCTAAGTTTGAGAAATATTGGGGGGAGAGTGTAATCTATTGATGACAATTGTTGCGGTGTTAGACCCTAGATTCAAGATGGAGTTGATCCAGTTTTGTTTTCTTTTAATTTATCAAGAGCCAGAAGCTTCCAAGAATATTATGCGTGTCTGTAAAGTGTTGCCTGAGTTATATGATGAGTATGTTTAAAAATACAATTCAACTATTGAGGCACAAAGAGAGTAAGAAAATGCTCAAATAAATGTATCCAATTGTTCCTCAAGTGCTAGGAGAAGCATGCAGAGTGGGTAGTCATTATTTAAATCTTTTGTTAGAAGTGTTGATATAGTGCAACCTATTAAATCATAATTGGACAATTATTTAGATGAGAGTATATATATCTGTGAAAAGGGTTTAAATGCAAGTTTCGATGCCTTGGAATGATGGAAAACAAATAGTCTCAAGTTCCAGACTTTGTCCAAATTGACCCAAGATATATTGGCTACATCAATTATTACAGTTAGTTCAGAATCAACATTTAGTACAAGAGGCAGAGTCATTGATCCTCATCGAGTTTTATTGTTAACTGAAACTGTACAGATATTGTTAAGTGGGTTTGATTGGGTTAGAATGGGTTAGAATATTATATGGACTTAAAAGATCATCAACTAATTATGTAAGTGTTACATTTATTTGAATTTTAAGTTGTTATTTTACTATTTTATACACCAATTATTTACAGAAATACTAACTAATATTTTTTCTTGTCAATAAAAGGATGTTCCATAAAAAATTCAAATTCTCTTGCCATAGCCATAGAGACTCATATTCAAGTGCTTGAATTAATATTTTCACAATTTGTATTGTTTAATCTATCTGATTTCTTATCTGATATTTGAACAATTTGGTTGTTCAATATGGATAGTTTAGTTTAATCTATCTGATTTTCTATTTGATATTTGGACAGTTTATTTTTAAATATTTGGACAGTTTGGTTGTTCTATCTGATTTTGTTTGGGATGATATGAGTTATGACAGTTCAGGTAATTTCTAAATTCTAACTCCTTACTATCCAAATTTCCTAAATTTTGTAATGACAAATTAAATTTTGTATTGCTATCAAACATCCCTTGACAATATTATTAAGTTAAAAGTATTTGAATAATGACTCAATGGATTAAAAATGAGATTAGTGTTTTTTAGTTTATAAGTGTATGCAGGTTGTTGTCATGGTGATTTTGTTCAAGTTTGGAAACTTGTTGACTATTGTCATGGTGATTTCAGATTTTGTAAAAGTTTGGTAACTTGCTATCATTGTGATTTTGTTGAAGTTTGGTAACTTATTGTGAACTTGTGTCATGCTGATTTTATTTTAGTTTAGTAACTTGTTGAGTTACTGTCATGGTGATTTTGGTCAAGATTGATAACTTCTTGTATCATGTTGATTTTGTTTTTGTTTGATAACTTGCTAATTTTGCTTTAATTTTGGCCAAAATTGGTAACTTATGTCATGTTAATTTCTGTAAGAGAATTTGGTTTGGTAACTTGTCTATGTTTATTATCTTATATGCATGCTAAGTTGCCATTTTATCTTATATGGTTTGTAACTTGCCTACTATTATACCTGATGGTTTATTTTATTTCTCAGATTTCTTGTATAAATGTATTGTGTAACTGTGTTAGAGATATGACATTGATTGTTAAGTTAAATTGCATTTCTGTCAAACATCCATTGACAGTATTACTAAGTTAAAAATACTTTAAGTAATCATGCAAGAGATTAAAAATAAGCTTAATTTTTTAATGTAATAGTGTATGCCAACTGCTGCATGCTGGTTTATCTTCTTGTGTCATGCTAAGTTGCTATGTTTATCTTATCTGGTTTGTAACTTGTGGATTGCCAACTGTTATACTTGAATCCCTGATGGTTTATTTTATTTTTCAGATTCCTTGTACAATTGTCTTGTATAACTGTTAGACATATGACATTGATTGTTGAGGAAAATTAAGTTTACATTCCTGTCAAACATCCATTGACAGTATTATTAAGTTAAAAGTTGGTGTATTACACTGTGTATGCAGGGTAGCAGGTTGGTGTCAAGATTTCTGGCTCTATTCATAAAGACAGAGGACTTTATTGAGTTTATCCCACATTTTTTGTTTTGAAGTTTAATATACTAAGTTCCATAATTTTTTGTGTAAAGTATTTTTTGATTCACTTGTTTCATTAGAATGTCAATGCCTAATGTACCATAGCCATAATAGAATCTTGAAGGCTTTATGATGTTATTTTGTATTTAATTTGTTATTTCATGTCTTTATTTATTTTAATTTTTATTATTTATTTTTGGAAATAAAACAAGGGTTTCAATCTTGAGTCGTGCTCAGCTGGGCTCGAGCTCGAGCTTGGCTCATTAACAAACTGAGATACGAGTCAAGCTCGATCTAAACCTTTAGCCCGGCTTATAAATGAGCTGAGCCCAGGCTCGCTCGTCTTGTGAACGAGCCAAGCTCGTACATCCCACACTCGCTCGAGCTCAGCTCATTTACAATCCTACTAATAATATTATCAAACACATTGATTTAGGCTTCGTTTGAAAACCCGTCTTATCTTATATTATCGCATCTCATCTCATCTTATCTCTAAACATTACTCAAATACAAACAGTTTTCAATTTCAAATCTTTAATTTTTTTCATCTAATTATTACCTAATCATTATAATTTTTCCAAACTTCCAAACAAAACAGAAAAAATAATTCAAAATTTTCAAATTCTAAAAAAAATTGTATTTAAAAATTAATATTCTAAAAATATTTAAATTTATAATATTTTTATTCAATTTTTTTCTCTCATTTCTCAAAATTCAAAAAAATATCTTAACTCAAATTATTTCCCTATTATTCAAAAAATAGTTCACTAATACTCACAAATTGCTCATCTCATCTCATTCCCCCAAACAAGGCCTTCGTCTTAGATTCAATCCGGAGTATATGTTTGAGTTCTTATCATTTTGAAAAAAAAGTGTTTTCAAATTAAGCTTTTTTAAAAGAGTTTTACTACACAATAGTCGATATTTTAGCACACCATTTATAGTGGGATCTATTATAACTTAAAAAAAAAAAAATTAAAACACTAATAATTTTTTAGCATGAGTTCTTCTACTCAGCAACCTTATACCACATACCTGCTGATGTGGGTCTTGATGATGAAACTTCCACATCAGCAGTGTTCTGGGTGTGTAAAAAATAAGACTTCTAAATATATTTTCTCTTTTAAAAATTCTTTTCAATTCTAGAGTTTAAATTTGAAAACAAATTCATATAATTAATATGTTCATTTATATTTGGTACTAAGAACATTTCGGATAATCTGAAATTAATAATCTCAATGAATTTTATCTTTTTGTCTCCCTCTCTCTAAATCTTGAGTCCTAAAATTTGTTTTAGGCTATGTTTGGGTACCAAAAGTTCCTCAACACTTTTCAAGTATTCTCGTACTTTTGAAAATACTTCACATGCCAAACAACTTAAAATACTCTCAATGGGACCCACAAACCCACTTCAATCTCTACTCATAACTATTCACAAACATTCTATAATACTTATCACTATTACATATAAATAAAAAATAAAATCACTATAATATTTATCACTATTAAATATAAATAAAATAAAATCACTATAATATATAAATAAAAAATAAAATCACTATAATATATAAATAAAAAATATTTATCACTATTATATATAAATAAAAAATAAAATCGCTATAATATATAAATAAAAAATAAAATCACTATAATATATAAATAAAAAATAAAATCACTATAATATTTATCACTATTAAATATAAATAAAAAATAAAATCATTATAATATATAAATAAATATAAAATCACTATAATATATAAATAAAAAATAAAATCACTATAATAAAATAACTATAATATATAAATAAAAAATAAAATCACTATTATATATAAATAAAAAATAAAATCACTAAAATATATAAATAAAAAATAAAATCACTATAATATATAAATAAATAAAAATAACTATAATATATAAATAAAAAATATTTATCACTATTATATATAAATAAAAAATAAATTATTAATATATAAATAAAAAATAAAATCGCTATAATATATAAATAAAAAATAAAATCACTATAATATATAATAAATAAAAAATAAAATTACTATAATATTTATCACTATTAAATATAAATAAAAAATAAAATCATTATAATATATAAATAAAAAATAAAATCACTATAATATATAAATAACAAATAAAATCACTATAATATTTATCACTATTAAATATAAATAAAAAATAAAATCATTATAATATATAAATAAAAAATAAAATCACTATAATATATAAATAAAAAATAAAATCACTATAATCTATAAATAAAAAATAAAATCACTATAATATATAAATGAAAAATAAAATCACTATAATATTTATCACTATTAAATATAAATAAAAAATAAAATCATTATAATATATAAATAAAAAATAAAATCACTATAACATATAAATAAAAAATAAAATCACTATAACATATAAATAAAAAATAAAATCACTATAATATATAAATAAAAAATAAAATCACTATAATATTTATCTCTATTAAATATAAATAAAAAATAAAATCATTATAATATATAAATAAAAAATAAAATGACTATAATATATAAATAAAAAATAAAATCACTATAATAAAATAACTATAATATATAAATAAAAAATATTTATCACTATTATATATAAATAAAAAATAAAATCACTATTATATATAAATAAAAAATAAAATCACTAAAATATATAAATAAAAAATAAAATTACTATAATATTTATCACTATTAAATATAAATAAAATCATTATAATATATAAATAAAAAATAAAATCACTATAATATATAAATAAAAAATAAAATCATTATAATATTTATCTCTATTATATATAAATAAAAAATAAAAACACTAAAATATATAAATAAAAATAAAATCACTATTATATATAAATAAAAATAAAATACTATAATATTTATCACAATTATATATAAATTAAAAATAGAATCACTATAATATATAAATAAAAAATAACATTACTATAATATTTATCACTATTATATATATATAAATAAAATGATTATAATATTTATCACTATTATATATAAATTAAAAATAAAATCATTATAATATTTATCATTATTATATATAAATTAAAAATAAAATCATTATAATATTTATCATTATTATATATAAAAGTAAAATAAAATCACTACAATATTTATTAATATTAAAAAATCAATATAATAAAATCATTCTAATATTTATTATTAAAAATCAAATCACTATAATATTTATGGAACCCACACATTTTTCAACTACCTACTCAAAAGTCAACAACTCAACATACTTCACACATCCAAACAACTCAAAATACTCTCAATGGGACCTACAAACTCACTCCAATCTCTACTCATAACTATTCATAAACATTCTCAACACTTCTCAACACTTTTCAACACCCAAACGTACCCTTAGACTTTAAATATGAAAGCTTGTAAAGGCCAGAAATTGGGAGTTTCAGGAGACGTTTGGATTTGAAGATGACTTGAAATGAGTTGAGATGGATTGTGAATAGGAGTGAGATGAGTTGTGAATAGTAGTGAGATTTGTGAGTTGAAGTTGTTGAATAGTAATAAGATAAATTAAGATGAGTTGAGATGAGCTGTGAATACAAACATCTCCTCAGTGATTAATGAAGAACGTGTCATCAAGATTCAAGGCAATTCAAGGACAGGTTCGGAATTTAGCAAAGACTTGGAAACAAAAAATATATCTAGAAGGGATTTCATTTAACTTAACAATTGCCCAACTCATGAGTCCGCCCAGGACGTGAGTACAACTCATGAATGCCTTCGTTGAGTTAGAAAATAAATTGAAAAAGGCTAGTTCAAGATGATACCAGTCGTATTGCATTTAGTGTTTATATAGACAGAGTACAAGTATTTGAATTGAGACTGCAGATAACTGCTACAACTATATATAAGTAAAACTATTCAAGACTCAAATATTAGTTAGTTATGGTATGATCTTCAACATAGTACATATCATTGTTATCTTCATTTGAATTTGAATCATTTTATTTTTTATGAGTATATGGGGCCAATAGTAATCTCAGAGGTACTTTGATTTTGATCACTATCTCTAACAGCCCCTTCAAGGTGATGGGAAGGTCACAAACCATTAACTTGTCACGAAGCAACTGAAAGCGAGAGAATGAGAGACCTTTAGTGAAGATATCAGAGGTTTGTGCAGCAGTTGAAATGTATATGACTTGGATGTCTTTGTTGAAGAATTTCTCACGGATAAAATGGTAATCCACCTTGATGTGCTTAGTCCAGGCATGAAATACTAGATTGGAAGAGAGTGCTAAGGCACTAATATTGTCAACCCAAAGACAAGGAGCTGTGGTCAGGGGTATGTGAATTGTGAAGTTCTTTAAACAACATTCTCAACCAATAAAGTTCAGCTACTGTAAGGGCCATAGATCTGTATTCGGCTTTAGTGCTAGATCTGGCTACAACTGGTTGCTTCTTAGCAGTCCAATAGATTAAACATGAGACAAGATAGATGCAGTAACCTGAAGTGGACATTCAATCCTCTGGACTTCCTGCCCAATCTGAGTCACAGAAGCCATTGAGTTGGAGGGATGATTTGCTGAACTGAAGACCAAAGTGCAGGGTACCTTTGAGGTTTCGTAATACTCTCTTGGCAACTATAAGATGAGTGGTTCTTGGGCAGTGTAGAAACTGACACAATTGATTCATACTGTAAGGTAAATATGATCTTGTGAGAGTTAAATATTGAAGAGCTACCACCATTTTTTAATAGTCTATAGGATCATTATATGGGTCACCTGATAACTTGGATAGCTTGTCACCTAAGGTGCACGGTGTGGGAGCTGGTTTAGCACTAGCCATATTCATACGATGCAGTAAATCAACATCATACTTACCTTGATGAAGATGCAGACCATTAGATGTATTGGTGACTTGAATTCCTAAGAAATATGATAATGGTCTAAGGTCCTTAACATCAAACTTACAACTAAGATTAGAGATAAGAACATCAATAGAAGATGACGTGTTCCTGGTGACAATGATGTCATCTACATATATAAGCACAAAAATATAGATTTTCTCATGATGAAAGGTAAATAGGTATGTGTCGGTGGAACCAATGAAACCTAGTTCCAATAAAACCTAAGACAATCTCAAAGAACCAAGGCCGATGAGCTTGTTTAAGGCCATAAATGGATTTATGAAGAAGACAAACATGATCAATGAGGTGTGGATCTTCAAAACCTTGAGGTTGCCCCATGTAAACCTCCTCCTCAAGATAGCCATGGAGGAAAGCATTGGAGATATCAAGTTGTCTAATAAACCATTCATGGTGAACTACCAAGCTAGAACCAACCTGATTGTAGTAGGTTTTAGAACAAGGCTAAAAGTCTCATTAAAATCAACTCTATCAACTTGGTCAAAGCCTTTAGCTACCAATTTAGCTTTGCACCTGTCAAGAGTACCATTAGATTTTTGTTTGATTTTAAATACCTACTTGTTCCTCACTACCTTTTAATGACTAGATCTCGAACATAGCCAAGAGAGCACTATATTAAGCTTGCATTGCATTCATCCAATGCCAGTCCTTCATTGCTTGTTTATAGGTTCTAGGTTCAGAGGGCAAAGAGAGGGTGCAAAGGGCTCGAAGAGGATGTTTAGTGGAATAGTAGAGTTGATAATCTGGGAATCGTTTAGGCTTCAAGGAGTTGATCTGAGATCAAGTTATGATTTTGTATGAAGGGAGGGGATAAATTGGAGGGTAGGCTCAGGGGTGTTGGTTTCAAACATGTGTGAAGAAGGGGAATGAGAAATAGGTTTAATCACGAGAGTTGGAATGCCATTAGATGGGAAATTAGTATTGGAATGAGCAGCAATAATCTCTGGATTAAGGTGGAGATCAGGCGAAGAGGCAAGTGAGTTGTTATGTGTGGGAGAGATAGGGAAGACAATGGCAACAAGGTCTAATGTGGGTGAATCATAAGAAGTTGAAATGAAAATAAAGGAATAGAAATAAAGGACAAAGGATTAGAGAGGGAACCTGGTTGTGGAGGAGTTGTGGAACCAAGGGAAGGAACCTATAAGGTTGGAGAAATAGCAGTTGTAGCCTGAGCAGGAAAACACAATTCATCAAAGATTACATGTCTTGAAATGTAGACTCATTTAGATTGAGGTTCATCACCACGATAGTCATTTTTATTAGCATTGTAGCCAATGAACACACATTTCTTACTTCAGAAAACTAGTTTATATGGATTGTCGGACTTAAGAAGTGGAAAACATAAGCACTCAAAAGTTTTGAGGAATGAATAATTTGGTTGTTTGTTGAAGAGAGTAGAGTATGGGGACTGGTTGGATTAGACTATTGTAGGGAGTCTATTTATAAGGTAAGTGGCAGTGAAAAAAACATCGACCCAATAAGAGGGTGGAAGGTGAGATTGAGCTAGAAGGGTGAGTCCAGTTTTGGTGATATGTCTATGCTTTCTCTCTGAAATGTCATTTTGTTTAGAGGTATAAGTGCATGTGAGTTTATGTAAAATGTCATGTTTAGAAAGGTAAACTTGGAAAGTAGTAGACACGTATTTGCCATCATTATCAATTAAAAGTTGTTTAATGTTGCTAGAAAACTGATTTTCAACCAGGCACTTGAATCTAACAAAGCAACTAAATATTTCATATTTGAATTTTAAGGGAAACAACCATGTGAATCTGGAGAAATCATCAATAAATAAAATGTAAAATTTACAACCATCAGCTGAAGTTGCAGGAGAAGTCCACACATTCGAGTATATTAAATCAAGAGGAGAGGTGTACCTGTTATTGGACTCAACAAAAGGAAGTTTATTACTCTTGGCTACTTGACATGACTCACATAATTGTTTAGACTTTGTTGGACTAGAAATTGGCAACATAGAACTCTTGACTAATCTATAAAAAATAGATTCTGATGGGTGACCCAATCTTGAGTGCCAGATTTGAATGAAAACTTTGACACTTAACAATGCAGTGAAAGAGGAAAGTAGAGGAGCTTTAGGGGGTGATTTATTAAGTTTGAGCTGCTTCAGGTAAATAGAGTACAAACCAGCTTTACTTGGCCCTTGGAGGAGGATTTCCTTGGTTTGCAGATCTTTCACAATAAATTGAGCTATAGTGAGAATGAAGTAACAATTATTATCATTACAAAACTGTTGGATAGATAAAAGATTGGAAGATGCATGAGGACAATTTAGTATATTGTTTAAAAGGAATTTTGTTTTGAAGTTACAAATCAAAGAATGAAGTAACAATTATTATCTTCCATTGCCCACTGTCACTTTGTCATTTCCTTGGTAGGGCTGTTGCTGCAAGGTTGTTAAGTTCTCAAGCTCAAAAGTGATGTGATTATTAGCTCCACTAAAGATACTAAGGCTGCTCAATCTCTTGTTCAACATGAGTATGAGTTGCCATTGCTGCCAACTGTGATGGGGGATGCTGCCTTGATAAGAGAAGTCCATTCGATGGTAACAATTGAGGGCTTGATGATTGTTATTGCCACATATTTGATAAAGTAGAAATCTATTTGAGAAGAGATGTTTGCTGGAGGACTGTGATTTAGAGGTTTGAGAAGTAGAGTGGAATTGGTGAGAGGTCAAGAGATGTGTTGGTTTTCCTAGTTTGAGAATTTGGTTTCTTTCCATGATGGGTTTTTGTTTATGAGTGAAGAAGGCCAATTGAGTGCCTTCAGAAGAGAGAGATTTGCTTTGGACCTCAAGGAGTTGCTCATAATTGAGCAATTCAGCTTGGAAGTCATCGAAGGAAATGGGGTTATAACGAGTTGACAAGATGAGAGACATAATAAAATGATTATAGGTTGGATTAAGTCCTCCAACAACATATAAGATTAAGTTTTCTTCATCAACAGGTTTACCAACAGCTGAAAGTTGATAAGACCAACTCTTGGCTGTAAATAAATATTCACAACAGTTTTTGGATCCTTACTGAAGAGTCTGAAGTTGACGTATGAGATGAGAGACATGAGATCGTGATTGAGGATTCCAAACTTGCTTAGAGGTAGTGAGTCCATACACAATGGATAAAACATCTCGCTAAGAGTGGCATTCAACCATGTCAAAATGAACTGATCATTCTTCTGCCAAACCAGATATTCTAGGTTGATATTAGAAGTGGATTTATCAATTGTGTCAAGAAGATATTGAGAAGGAAAAACCTCAGAGCCATCAACAATGCTTAAGAGGTCATGAATTCTCAGAATTGAGATAAATTGAATAGTCCAATTTAAGTAATTGGTTCCATTAAATTTGACAGATACCAAAGGGGTGATGTTAGGAACAAAAAGGGAGGCACAATAGGTGCAGGTGATGAGGCCATGATGGATTGGAAAAAAAGGCGTGAGCTTGATAAGCTTTGATACGAAATTAGAAAGTAAAAACTGAAAAAGGCTAGTTCAAGATTATACCAGTTATATTGCATTTAGTGTTTATATATAAAATAGAGTACACGTATTTGAATTGAAACTGGAGATAAGTGTTACATCTATAGATAAGTACAAATATTCATTATTCAAATATTAGTTGGTTCTGATATGATCTTTAATAAAGTACATATCAGTATTATCTTCATTTGAATTTGAATTATTTTGTTTATCAAATGAGTATGTGGGGCCAACAGTAATCTCGAAGGTAGTTTGTTCTTGATCACTATCTCTAACACGTTGTTTCTTTCCCTTAGCACTCTAGTTTTTTGTCTTGGGATAGCGAATTTAGATAAGAAAATATGATACGAAAGTAAAATAAAATATTATTAAAATATTATTTTTTAATATTATTTTTATTTTAAAATTTAAAAAAATCAAATTAGTTATTATATTTTATTTAAAAATCTAAAAAAAATTATAATGATTAAATTATATGAGATGATATAAGTTGAGATGTTTTGTCAATCCAAACAAATCTTTTGAGTGGGCAGATTTGAGAGGTGAGATGAGAATTTTATGTTTTATTTTGAAGTTTAAAATATTACGTTTTAATATTATTATTGTTTTGAGATTTAAAAAATGTGTATTGAGATTTGAAAAAGTTGAATTGTTTATTATATTTTATATATAAATTTAAAAAAAAATATAATAATAAGATAAGATGAGAATAGAATTTTATGTTTTGTTTTAGTTACCAAACCTGCCTTACTGCTGTAATTGAATGCCTTCCGCGTTGTTGTCTTCTTTTTCATGATCTTTACGCAACATACCGCGTGCATGCTAGCTGCACCAAAAATGTCCTATGCCCCCGCCGTACGTATTAATCTACATTAGTAGTTCCTTTCCTTTTTCAAGAAAATTATTATAAGTGAGTTTTGGAATACGGGGGTGCCGTTGTAATTATCCTAATCTTTTATAACATATTATAATATTAAAATTGTTTATATAAATATTTATTTTTAATTAAGGAGTAGGAGTCAGGACACCCTAAATTGTGAGATTTTGCATAGTTGATATTGAGCGGATATCATCAGATATATATCTCACTGCATTATTAATTCCAACAATTTCTTTTAATTTGACTTCAAGAAAATAGAAAAGACATAAAAAAACAGAAACAAATTAACATTTGATCGAGTTATATAAATATATATATATATATATATATATATATTACTGCATGCTTAATAAGGGACTAGAAATATCCCAAATTTACAAAAATACCATACCATGAAATGGAGTTCCATGACTATATCCTAATCCAATTAATTAAGGATCAAACCTTGTTATCTATCTATGTATATATTAAGCTTGCGGATAGAAGATGATGTTGATTTGACTCCGGTCTCAGATTTCGTCGGACCAGTCACTAAGCTCACTTTCGTAGAACAAGCCATCGACAATCTGATCGATGAGGGAATCGATAAACGTGTTGCAGCCGACGGCGAAGATCCGACCTACTTTAGTTCGGGCACTGGAGAACCATGCGAAGAGAGCAGCACAAGTAATGGCCCCCAAACACACCCCACCTCCCTCCGCAATACCTTGAACATCCATCTTTCTGAACAACGAGTTTCCCGTCACCAACTCTACTGTCACGGTTGCCGCGAAAACTATCTGCATGGAGCTCAAACGCATCAAACGACGCATATATAGCACATCAAATTGAATTTAACAGAGAAAAGGAAACATCGGCCTGCGGAAACTCACCATGGCTAGCCGACCGGAGATGATCTCAAAGTCATGGCTCTTCCTCGAGCTCTCTATATACTCCGAAAGAATCGCAAAGAACGGCGATACTCCATCGCCGCCGTCCCTCCTCGTCTTTATCACCCCGACTCGATCCGAGCCGTACGATCTCAGATTACACAGCCGAGGCTGCAATACAACCTTGGTTCCATCTGAATCGGCGGGCTTTGATTTGGGAACCTGAAGTTGAACCGGAGCCAGCGGTTCTCTCCTCTGAAGAACCGGCTTCGTAGACCTAAGCTCGGAGTGGATTGCACGCGCCGCCGAGGCCATCGGGAAAATCCGAGACTTCACAGAACGAGCGAGTGAGAAATGAGCGTAATAGCGAGAATCTTCGGTGCTTTTTGAGGATTAATGACCTTTGGAATCTTTCGTGGTAGTCCATGGATCCACGTCTCTTATTTGTCTACGAGGTAGGAATGACGTTCGTGGGAGTCAGTGACGTGACGGCTGCTTTGGCCTTATTAGTTGGGGGTGTTAAATTGTGTTTTCGGGTCGCGACAAGATACAATTGAATATATAGATTAATTCGATCTTAATTTAAATGTGTCAGATTTTTAAATTTTAATATAATTTATTTAAATAATAAATCGTATAGTGTTATTAAATTTAACTTATTTAATAATTAATTAAAAATATATTAATATGGTTCATTTAAATCTATTTATTTTATATAAATAGATTGAATTAAAACAAATAACTCAATTGAGCAGATTAAAATAATTTTTCCTAAGAGTTAAATTTTATGTTAATTAATAATCACAATATCTTACAAAATATATATCAATATTTTTTTAATTTTAACATATAATAAAATTAATATTACAAACCATACGATAACAATATGAGTATAGGTCTAAAATTATAATTCTAACAATAAAAATAATAAAAATATAAGCATTCTGAAAAATATCAATATTACAACTTAATAATAATAAAATTTAAAGTTTGAAATAAATTCTAAAGGATCAAAACGGATTAATTTCATATTAAGCAGGTTGACTTATTATTGACTCATTTATAAATTATATTTTAATAGATTAGTTCATTTTCACTCGAAGTTATTAATATCAAATCTAAACTTGCTAATTTGTTGGTGTTGAATTTATCATATATTGTCATCTCTATTTTGGTGTGTTGGGTAGCTTGAGTTGTTCAATGCAGTGGTGACACGTATGGACATAATTGTCTACTGACCTGTTCCTTTCTTAGAAAAAGAGACTGATTTTTTCTTATTAAGAAAGTTATTCATTAAAAATTATTTATAATATTTTATTTATGCCAATTATTTAGTATACCATTTAAAAATTAAGAAACTGATAAAAAAAATAATGAGACATATATATAAATTATATATATATATTAGATATTTATCTGTCGGTATGGGATGCATGCATGCTGTGAACGTTCACCAGAAAACAATTAATCCACCATTTTTGCTATTTATTTTGCTATTTATTCTGAAAGCAGCCGCCAGCCGCCTGTAGAAGAAAAAATGAGAGAAAAAAACTATTGCGACTTATCTTGTATGGTTGGCGTGGGATTTTAGGATAGAGGGGGGGAAAAGTGTGGGATATTGGTACGAATTCGAGCTCCTATTCTTTTGTTAATTTGGGATAATCGTATAATTTCTATATACGTTGGAGTAATCTTATTTTTACCTTTGAATTACAATATGATTAATGCAACGTATTTCTCATATCAAATATTACTTAGATCTCGTTTGATTATACATATTAGATGATAAATTCGTGAATAATAATGAGTTAATTTGTTAATAATAGTAAAATGGTTTGAATTAAGATTTTTATGAAATTTTGAAAAAAGATGAAGAAACAGTTTAATAAAAAATTATAAAGTTAAAAGAGGATTAAAATATTATTTTTTTAATATTATTTTTATTTTGAGATTTGAAAAATTTTGTGTTTTGTATTTTGTTTAGAAGTTTGAGAAAGTTATAATAATTATATGAAAATATTGAAAATTTGAAATAAAAATATCTTTGTGTTTGAATAATATTTAAGTGTTGAGATGAAATAGAATGAGATGATTTGAAAGGTCTGTGAAACCGAACCAAACTTTAATATATTCTAAGGTCAGATAATATTTATAAAAAAAAAAAATAAGACTCAAGGGCTAGCTAGTCATGGATAAGGAGATCATCTTAAGTAGGATCTCTACAAGTGTGGAGATCACCCATTACCAACCTTGAATCATATACAGTTATTGGTGTTTTGTTTAATTTTAGGCTAATGTGGTATATAGGACGAGTATATATATATGGTGTTCATGCTTTAATGGCTGACATGATAAGTTTCATATATATAAATGTATGTATATATGATGCGTGCCATATCATGATCAATTTGTTTTATACATGTTACATAATTAGGAGGGTATTTGTAATCCTACGACTCATCCCCCTCCCCTTACGAGGGCATCTTGCCTCTTTAATTCACCACCGGTATAAGTATGGAGTCTCAATAAAAACTATATGTTAAATCAGAATGAATTATCACATAACAGTTTTGAGAAATCTTCTAACCTACATTATATCGTATGGAGCCACCATCGAGTATGGTATTGCAGTGAATGACACTTAGGCTTAATAGAGGTCACCACTCCCCTTCCTAAGCACTAAGAGCACTCTCATTGGATTAACTAAAAATTAAATCTAATGAGTATTTAGCTATTAAAGAGTAAAATATTCACATTAGATTAGTCAAATTTCAAATATTTAAAATTTAGCTATAGTGACTTTTAAAAGTTTTTCTAAATTTGAAGATTATTGTACATACATCAAATACATATTTTATTAATTATTTCTCTATCCCTTTCTTTCTATTACATATTTGATCACAATTAATATATTAATTTGACTTAGTGATTTATTAATTTAATAAGAACATGATTATTAATTAACATATAATAAGTAGAATAGTAAAATATAATAAAATTAAATAACTTAATAATTAAAAAAATTAAATATTTTTGAAATTATTAATTATTCATTACTATATAATAAAAAAATGTATAATCTAATGTAGAGATTTAATATGAATAACTAAAATCAAATTCATCTTATATTATTTTATTATTATATAATGAAAAAATAGTTATTTCAATGTGGAGATTTATACGAATGGAATAGTCAAAAGTTAAATTTTTTTTACATTCATTAAAACTATCATTTAATTTTAACTAATCCAACGGAAGAGCGTTGTAACAAGCCCAATGTCTGCGTTTAGGAAAAAGCATGGTCTACTCATCATAGCTGATGACACCCAGGCCTCACTGGCCAGTCGCAAGTCATTTCAGCTCATTTCAGCTCATCTCAACTCATCTCACTACTATTCATTACTATTCAGCAACTTTAACTCACAAGTCTCACTACTATTCACAACTCATCTCATTACTATTCACAATCCATCTCAACTCATCTCAGCTCATCTCAACTCATCTCAAATTATCTTCGAATCCAAACATCTAAAGCGCTATTACTAGTCTTGTACGAACAGTCCATCAATTAACAGTCTGAAAGATGTCGCTTGAATTCTCAATGGTCACTTATGCTAATAACATGTGACTCAACTCTCAGTCGGTGAAGTGCCTCATGGGTATGGGGCAAGAACATGAATATCACATGAGTGAGAAGCAATCCCTAATACTTGCTGCTTTCCAGGCCTAGCTAGTATATGTGGGTTTGGATAGACAATACAGATGAGATGTGACGTTTTATTGAAAGTTGAATAAAATATTATTAGAATATAAATTTTTAGTATTCTTTTTATTTTGAAATTTAAAAAAACTGAATTGTTTATTATATTTTTATATAAAAATTTGAAAAAATTATAATGATGAGATGAGATGAGATGAGATGAGATGAGATATTTTGTGTATCCAAATTATATATTTATTTAATCAATATGTGATTTGTCATTTTTTTCATTCTATTTAAATATTTAGTACATATTTAAGCATTAAAATAGAATGACAAAAATAACAAATTATATATATATTGATGAGAGTATGTGGTATAAAGCTTCCA
The DNA here is from genome assembly GCF_001411555.2 of Juglans regia. Lineage (NCBI taxonomy): Eukaryota > Viridiplantae > Streptophyta > Magnoliopsida > Fagales > Juglandaceae > Juglans > Juglans regia. The sequence goes on from NC_049910.1 coordinate 8,934,445, forward strand.
CATAAATTTTCTCTTTGCAAATAGGAATGAGCTGGATTCATCATGGATGTACGTACATTCGCTATACCGGACTTGTATATATAGTTTTTTTTTTTTTTTTTTAAAGCTGCTAGCTTGTATAGTTCATGTATTCATCTAAAACGGTGTTTCTCATGTACTTGGACCATATTCTTAAAATATAGTTGGGAAATTAAGCTAGCGTTTTCATGTTTTAATGAGAAAAACGGTTCTTAGAAGATAGTGCAAGCACTTGGAACAAAGAATTGATATCTCAGATTTTTCAACCAGAAGGAAGGGAAATGATATGTAGAATACATGTAAGCAGTAGGCATGCTCAAGATAAAATGATTTCGGGATATACTGCTAATGGGAATTTTAATGTTAGAAGTGCATACCATTTGCATTACACAATCAAAAGACGAGTGTGGAGAATCTTCTTTATCAGCAATTAGATTTGATTGGCAACAGATATGGAGCCTAAAAGTTTCAGGAAAATTATAACATTTCTTATGGAAAGCATCTAATGAGTTGTTACCAACAATGCAGAATCTTTTTAAAAAGAAGGTGGTTGATAATGATCTATGTCCAATTTGTCAAAGGGAAGCTAGCGCTGAAACAGTTCTTCATGCTATATGAAGTTGTCCTACAGCTAGTGATGTTTGGGCTACAAATTTAAGTCCAGTTTCAAAATGGTCAAGCTCAACTTTAGATTTTCAGGATTTATGGATGGATTTAAATTCAAGGCTTATGAAGATGTACAGTTTTCAAATTTTGTTATGAGAAGGATATGGATCAGAAGGAACTTTGTAGTTTTTGGATAAACCTTTGAGAGTCCACAACAGGTGATAAAAGCTGCTAGTGTAGATAAGGATATTTTTCTTCAATCACATGTTCAAGAGGGTGAACAACAGTAAGGAGAAGCTACAGTTAGAAGTGCAGCAAAATGGGAAAAACTAGCTGACAGGTATGTCAAGGCTAACTGGGATGCGTCTGTGGATGATCAAGGAAAAAAGACTGGGTTAGGCATTATAATCAGGGATATTTTGGTGACATTATGGCCTCATGTGTTTGCACAAACTATAGCTATAATATGAAACCTATTATAGCTGAAGGTATGGCTTTAAGAAAGGCAATGGAAATATGTGCTGATTTGGGTTTTGCAAATTCATTTGAGGGAGACTCTCAGCTTATAATTGTAAAGTCAACAAACAGTAAAGAAGATGTCAACACAGATTATAAGTCTTTGGTGCATGATACTCAGTCAATGCTGAAGGAATGGTCTGGATGGAAGGTTGTATTCATTTATAGAGAAACAAATGAAGTGGCTCATCTACTAGCTCTTATGCAAACAGATGAAAGAATTTGGTTAGAAGAGGAGCCTAAGCAGATTATGTATACTGTCAGGAAGGAACAATTTTGTAATGACTGAACAGTTGGTTTGTTTCTGCAATATACTGATGGTTTTTTGAAGGAAAAGAAAAGAGAGAGAGAGAGAGAAAAACGGTTGATTATTATGGAAACAGTACTCCAAGACGATAAGAACGGGACCAGCTGGGGAAAAAAACAAATAGAGTCAGAACTTTCTTTTCCAAGCTAGGCTGTTATCTTCATTTGATTTTCTTGAAAGTTAAAGAGATAACTATGAGAAGGACATCCAAAAAGAAATAAAAACATATCGATCATATATATAAGTAATCTAGTACGTCTTAAATATCTGGCATTTAGGTCTTAAACCTCAATGATTAAAGACAGATATTTTCCAAATAGTCTTTTGATCTATCATAGAGTCGATGATTAATCGCCAAAAAAGACTGTTCAAATCCCACGATTTATATGTTAAGAGACACCCGAAACGATAAGAATAAGAGAATAAATGGACAAAGATGTATGTATGGGCCTAAGGGAGGAAAAAAAATCATAAAAGAAAAAACAACATGATTTTCAAGACTTCAACTGGTCTGAGGAGGGGCACCTTTGGGTACACTTGGGCGCTTTGGACCTCTTGCCACTTTGATGTGGATGGCTCTATCTTGTACACGTAGTTTCTGTTAATGAAAAATAACAGATCTAGAGTTAATATACCCTTCAATACTGCTTTGAGCACTCCATAATCAATAGATTCACCATTAATATGGTGTAAAAAAAAAAAAAAAATTAAGAAGAAGAAGAAGAAGAAGAAAACAAAAACAGGTATGCCTGATCAGCAGATTCCAACTTGGGTTCTTCTCCTTCTTCTTCATCATGTCCTGGTAAATAGATCCATAGGAACATGCATGGCAGTACTTGAGTTTCGTAAAGTAATTAAAGAAAACAGATCGAGAAGAAAGAAAAGACGGACCAGATCGAATGAGAGATCAAAAGAGAGTCATATGGTTGAATAGAAACATTAACATATATATAAGTTTTTGAGATGCAATGGTTTTACCTTTACCAGTTTTGCAGGCTTTGATGCTTTCAACCATATGGAGTAAACCCATCTTCAGATCCTGAGCAAATTTCCCCATTTGGGCTTCACTATTTTAGCAGGGCCGAATCGAAGCAGCTTTATATATATATATATATATATATATAGCTAGTTATAAGTTGATCCTGGTGCCCAGCCGGGTGATCAGCAGCTTGTTACTCTGCAAGAAAAGTCCAGTAACCATGTGCATGCTGATGATCAGATAATTTATTTTATTTTTTCAAGATTTTATTTGTTGAGTTTTTCTTTTTCAGGGTATAATAAAGATATTATTATTTTAGTCCATTGCCTTTGATTGGAAGGGTTAAACTACTCAATTGCTGCTTAATTATTGAAAAACAGGTGGATGGACCAATTCAAATGATGATCATAAGCATGCAAGGAACCATTATACTTAACAATATTCCATTACTTTCTTTCATTTCTTTTCCAGTGTATGGTACTTTACACTTGTCATTCTTTGCGGATCCGTAGTAGTTCTACCGTCAAGAAAACAGAGTCTTTGTTGGGAAATGGCTTGCGCGTAATAAAAAATAAAGTAATATTACGTAAATATTTATTTTGTACAGTGTATGGTACAATCGTAGAATGCGTAAATATCATGCAGTCGTTTTGAAAAAGAGTGAAGTTTACTATTAAAAAATTAATTTATTTTCATGTGAATTCTATATTTATTAATTTTTTTCAAAACGACTGCATGACACTTGTACACTTACGATTGCAAATATCATTTCTATTAGAATACGAAATAAATTAGCGTTAATTTTAACTTAACATGAAATTAGTTACTGGGAATATTGAATGCACTCTAGCTATGATTACAGGGATATTTAAAAAAAAATATTATTTGCAAGCTTAATTAATTACATAGTACGCTATGCCCTACGTACCATTAAAATTAATATTAATGTTTGCCGAATTAGGTCTTTCGCGTACAAAATTTATTAATTAGTCCTATAAAAAAAAAATCAATATGTTGAAAGTTTATTGCAGCAAGTTTTGCAAACGATTGATATATTTAAGACAAATAATTAAAACTAATAATTATTATTAAAAAAGTACTAAAAAAGAATCCATAAATATTTTTCTAGAAATTAAAATCTTTGGAGAGGCGCGCGCGCACTCGGTTCATCTGTACCCACGAGTGCGTTAAAGCCAGGGTAGACTCTTGACTGAGAAGTCTGACTCGAGGAACAGGGACGACACGAGTTTCGCAGTTTATAATCTCAATCTGAGAAGGCTGACTTCTCGATCGGTACGTAATACGTTTAGCCTGCTATTGGATGTCAAGATGAATTCAGTTTAATTGACCTTTTTATAAATAATAATGAGTTAAATAATAGATTAAATTATGTAAAATTTATTTAAATTAAATTTAAAATATATTTAAATGTTAAGATTAGTGTAATTTTTTTATAAAAAATTAAAAAATATTATGAGTCTCACGTATAAAAATATTTTAAATTAAAAAAAATTATAAATTTCACGTGTAAAAAAATTTTTAATTAAAATAAATTTAAAAATTTAAGAATTAAATATTTAAAAATTAAATTCAGTTTGTAATTAGACTGAAAGTTTGTAAAACAAACGGATGCTTGGCATTTGGATCGCATGGATTATTAATTATGTAATAAATTTCGGTTCGTAGTTCGTACGTACTTGGATTTCTTAAACCAGTACATCAGTTTTATACCATTCAACTTATATATAAGTAATTAGTGAATTTATACCACATTTATAAACCTTATATTTTGTATATAATATGCACGTTACAAATTTAACCATCTAGAAATATTACTTTTTTATTTTAGATTTTATAATAAATTGCAATATTGATTGATATGCATGGTCCATTTTGAATAATTTCATAAATAAATCACTTAAATAAAAAGTCTCTTAATTAAAATGTGACTATGTGCACTACAACAAATTCTTTTTTTTTTTTTACCAAATGAAAATCGTCCCAAAATATGATTTTTAGGGTCAAAATTTAGATTTTGCTCAAAAAAATTGACGGATGTCGTTATCTGTTTGAACGTATAATTTTATATTCGAACGAAATATATTGGGACGAAAATATTTGTCCCTAATAGAAATTCCATTCAAACGGGTACCAAACCGTTCGATCTTAAATTGAATAAACCTTTGAACGGTTATTTGGAACTGTCGAATGTTAAATTGGCAGGTTAAGTTATCAAATTTAGCGAGAATTTGAGTATCCGTTCGAACAGTATATTTAAATGTTTGAACACAAAGGAATTAACGTTCGAACATCTAAAGTTAACGTTCGAACGAGTATTGAATGGTTCGAACGGAAATTCTGGCAGGTTAGATGAATAGATGTTTGGCAGGAGTAGAAAATACGTTCGAAGGCTTCTACAGTACATTCGAACAGCGACATAGTTTTTACAAATTTTAATTGCAAAAAAAAAAACCTATTAATTAGTTATAGGTAAATATTTAATTTATATAAAAAAAATACAACATTTAAATAATATAAATACATAAAGGAACTCAATAACTAATTTAGAAAATGAAAAAAACGATTCATATTTAAATTAATTATACAAAACACAAATAGCTAGTGTCCATAGAGAAAACCAGAAAAATGCAAATAAAATATATACGCTACTGACCCAAATCTCGTAGCATCGTCTCGACTCCACCAAGGCGTGTCTCTATATCTGTCAACTGAGACAAAATCTTCGACTCAATCTTTGTGAGGGCAATCCAGACTTCTGTACGCACTGTATCAATCAGCTATGCTGTCTATGCACAGATCTCTACATGTATGATATCTGCAATCTCCTCATCAATAGCAGTGCATGATGCGCCTTGTGTAGATGCCTCACCCGATACGCCATGATCTCTTGGGTGTGCATCTCCCTGAGTATCGACCGTCTCTATACTGGGTGCATGAATACTAAATCTCGAGTGTCCCGTGATGCGTGAAAAGGTCAAGGAATTAATTGGTCCAATCGGCTTCCAAACACGCTCGTACACATCTGGCTAGACCCTTGTCGCTAAAAAAAATTGTGTGAGTAGGACCCCAAATGGCAATATATCTATCGTAATATAGGTGGCCTCTAACTGATAGGCACCCCACGAGCGACTCGTATCATAAACTGTGCCTGATCCATTCTAACCTCAGTCTTGTGCAGCCACAGATCAATGTTGTTGGCCATTATTATGGTCATGATCTTGAAAAAACTAGATAAGTTGACCTGTTTGATGCTCTTGGTCTCATCATAGGGAGAAGCATCTAGACCCACAACTAAACGACAAACCTCATGATCAGTGAGGCCATCGAACTTATCTACTACATCAGTATCCTCATCCTCAACAATCTCCCCATCACTTGTAGGTGTACACTCCCTAAGCACCACACTTGGATATGTGGTGGGCAGTCGAGGGATATGAAGAAAATCGACGACTGCATCCACTAAGAATCTAACTTATTTGCCCCGAACGAAGAAGGTGTATGCGTCATCATCCTAGCCAGCACCACCAATTTCTCTATAGAAATCAAATACATTGTCAATGTGGGAAATGATCATGTCCCTCCCTTCGTCATTCAGATCGATGATCAGTGTCCAATCACGATCGAGGAAGACAGATGCCACAGAACAACCCTCTCATAGAAGATCCTGAAAATCCTCGATCTTCACCTGATTCTCCAAAAAAAAAGTCCTCTCTTGGACTTTTTCACTGGAGGGTTGCCCTGACATGTCCCCCTTCCTTCCCCGAGAAGCCAATGTAATGGCACTGAAATTTAAGAAATAAAACAAATATATTTGGAGAACTATGAGAAGATTCTGTCAAAATTTTGTTAAACATGATAGATAATATTTGGTAGGTTAAAGACTATGAGCTTACAATCTCGAATAGAATAGAACCAACTACCCGGTGAGGCGAAGAAGAACACACTGTTTCATTTGAATATGGTTGCTTGTTATGGTTGCGCCATTGTTTGTAATAGGGATTTAGTAATGGATAAGAGTTGAATACGACTGAGTGATCGATTGGATAAGGACTACAACGTATATGCTGAAGGTGTTAAAAGATTCTTGGAGTTAGCACGCAGTACAATTGATATTGATTCGCGAATCAGATGTCTGGGTCGAAAGTGTAAGAATTTACGTTCTCATAAGATGGATATGGTGGGTGAGCATCTCTTTGTCAATGGTATTGACTAGGGTTATACAGATTGAGTCTTACATGGAGAACTATATCCGACAATTGAGCCTCTGCATGGCGCACAAATAAAGGATGGTGGTCATGATTATGACGAGGATATGGAGCAAATGTTGGGTGAAATTGAAGCGATAATGTTTATGGATGAAGGTACTATAGACACATCAACTGCAAATGACGCGGGTCATAACACGTTCGAATGTTTGTGGAATGATTCACAACGTGGTCTATATCCAGGATGCAAAATATAGAATATGCAATTAATTTGTCCGTGACTCTTATTTTTTCAATGATGACTTCAAACTAAATTTTGGTCAGAGAGATAGCATAAGACTGTTGATGAGTTTATGTGTAATGCATTTTGAAACTAAATTTTTGTCCCAAAAAACCTTCTGGGACAGTGATATTGAGATGAATTTGCGAAGCTTTTTTTTAAAAAAAAAAAAAAACTGCTTTGGGACGAAAATTTTCATCCCAAAAAAAGCAAATTGTTGTAGTGGTGAATGGAGAAGACAAAATACAAGTATATATCTGATTTGGTATAGAAGATGTTAGGTAAGAGTATGCAACAAAGGCATGGGATCAAAAAGTCGATAGGCAACCAAATAAATGTACTCAAGAAGCCCAAAAGAAAGAAGGTGAGGAAGCGTAGAAATAGGTAAAATGCATCATTTAGGAAGATTCTGAAGTTGTCGTATTTGACAGAATTTTATCTGATAGAGCATATCATGTGACAGATTTACGTTGAAGAAATTACAAGTCCTGCAAAGACTCCTCTCTGATGTGGGAATTTATTTCACACATTTTTTTAGTCCTAATTGTTTTGATTCAGAGTGTTTTGTATGTTTTTTAGCTCGTTTGTCTAGAATTTTATGTGCATTTTACATTTATTTAATTCTTAAAAATTCTTGATATTTTGCAGGTGTTTAATTATTGAATTAGGCTAAAATTGGGATGATGTGAAGATGTAGAAATCAGGCTAGGCCTAGAGAGCAAATCCTAGTTGGTTTGGTCTTGTCAAACTAGAACACTGTTCATTTTTGGATTCTAACTGGAGCTACAAACCTTGGTTTCAAGTGTTTTTTTAGCTTGATGGAAAGATAAAACGTAGGCCTAAAGATTTTATGAAGAGCCCAAAATCTAGTTCTGTCTTTTTGAAGTTCCAAATTTAGTAGAAACAGAGAAGTTCAAATCTGTCTAGAAGTTTACTGCAGCCAAGATCCTGTTTCAGTTTTCAACCTGTATCTGGAGTTTTAGAAGTTAAAATAAAGCAAGCCTAGGTACATTTGAAAGTGAGAATGAGATTTAAGACTTTTGTGAAGGACCCTACTCAAATTGTGTCGTTTTGATACTCTAAATTCAGCTGGAAGTCGGTCAGCCAAGAATTCTGGATTTTCAGCAGCAAATTTGTTTTAAAATTTGAAAGGAGAATTGGATTTAAGTTGATAGGAATTTCAGCCGCAGATATGGATGGCAGGTTTTTGAATTAGCTGGCACATAACAAAAATATTTTAAATTAAAAATACATGAGACGAAGCAGGAAAAAACTTTGCATATTGGGGAGAGTTTAAAAAAGAACACACCGATAAAGAAAAAAAGAAAAGGATTGAAAGAAGATTTGTAATTCTGAAATGAAGAAAGAAGCTCATGGTTTCTACAATTACAGAGTTTTTTTTTTTGTCTTTCTCTAATTTTTAGTTGCTGAATTGTTATGAAGGATGTTGAATTTGAATTTATATTTGAGAAATAATTGGATTATTTTTATTAATTATGATTTGCTAGTTTTCTTATTCCAAGGCTAGGATGTATGTTAGGGTGCATGTGGAGACTGGTCTGTGAGCAAAACATTGAAAAACAGAGAGTTCGCTTGATGTGCGTTCGACAGTGGGATCAAGCGAAACTCAACTAGTGAGTTCGCTCGAGATGTGCTCGATAGTGTGCTTGAGCGAGATATGAACTCTAGTGTTCGCTCGAGCGGGGTGTCCTCGAGCCACACTCGACACCCCGCTCGAGCCAATGTTTATTGATTGTTTGCTCGAGACACGTTCGACATGCCGCTTGAATGAAGAACGTAGTTTTTGCCGGATTAGAGTTTTCAGCGTCATTTATTATAAATATGATATATTTGACTTGTTTTGTACGACTTTTAACATATTTTGAGAGAGAACAATTGTCAAGTAAGTGCATATTGTGTGAGAGCAAAAATCCTAGAAAGTGTGAGTTGTGATTGAGTAATTGTAATTTCCTCTGGTTAATAAGATTTTTGCCGCTCTGTGAACGTAGATAATTTACCGAACCACATATATTGTGTGTCGTGTGCTTGATCGTGTTTGCTTTTACTTTAGTTTGCCATCATTGGTGTATTTATTTTTTCCATAACAAATGGTATCAAGAGCAATGATCCGATCTCAAGGAGAACAATGGTTAGAGATAAAGTGAATGCACATGTGATCGAGAAGTTTGACAACATTGATGGGGATCGAGGACTATCTCTATGGGAAGAGGCTCCACCTTCTACTGTTGGGAAAAAAGCCAGAAAGCATGGATGATGCTGAGTGGACCTTGTTAGATCAACAGGTTTAGGGATTGTTCAGCTAACCTTGCCCAGAACAGTGGCACACAATGTCAGTAAGGAGAGAAACACGACGGATCTCATGGTGACTTTGTCAGGTATGTATGAAAAGCCATCGATGAATAATAAAATGTACCTGATGAAGAAATTGTTCAATCTGAAGAAGTTAGAAGGTATGTCTATGGCCCAACACTTGAATGAATTCAATACAATCACAAATCAGCTGTCTTCTGTGGAGATTGAGTTTGATGATGAGATTAGAGCATTGATTATGTTGGCATCGCTGCCAAATAGCTGGGAGGCCATGAGAATGGCTATGAGTAGTTCAACCGGCAAGATGAAACTGAAGTACGACGATGTACATGACATGATCCTTGCTGAAGAGGTACATAGAAGAGACTTAGGTGAGTTTTTGGGTTCAGGATCTGCCCTGAATGTTGACAATCGAAGCAGAGGACATGACAGGTCAAGCTCCAAGAGTAGGGAAAGAGTAAGACGAGATCTGGGCAATAGATCACGTGCTGGAATTGTGGCAAGCTCGGCCACATCAAGAGAAACTGCAAGAATCAAAAAAGTGTTGAGGATGATGTTGTGAATGTAGTGGCAGAAGAAATTCATGATGCCCTAATTCTTGCAGTGCACAATCCGATTGATGATTGTGTGTTGGATTTAGGGGCTTCATTACATAGCACCTCACATCGAGAGATCATGCAGAATTATGTTGCTGGTGATTTTGGGAAGATGTACGCAGCTGATGGAGAGGCACTGGATGTAATGGAAGTGAGTGATGTGCGCATCACACTTCCAAATAGGGGCATGTGGACTTTACAGCAAGTCAGCCACGTTCCAGATCTGAAGAAAAACATGATCTCTGTGCAACAACTTGATGACAGCGGTTATGCAATAGAATTCTTTGGAGGAGCTTGGAAGATCACTAGGGTGCATTGGTCTTAGCGCATGGTAAGATATCTAACTCTTTGTATTTAATATCAAGGTCTAGTGATGTGCAGGAAAATACAAGAGTGTAAAAGGGCAGACTTGATCGTGCGAAACATATGAGGAAGCCAAAAGGAGTCAGCTTCGTCGTTCCTCATGTAAGCTTGGGAAAGTTGGCTGAGGTTGCCAAGATCGGTTCGAGACCGGATACTCCTAGTGTAGTGGGAGTTGTGAGTCGCCCAGTCGATGTACTGACTAAGGGCAATGTACATGAAAAACTGAAGTCAAGCTTTACTTCAATGCGTCTTCTAGCTTGAAGACGTGAGCGGTGAGTTGCGTAGATGATAGGACTTGGTTAGAAATGGTGGCTGGCATGTAGAGACCTAGTCTCCAAGTGAGAGATTGTTGGGGTGCATGTGTAGACTGGTTTGTGAGCAGAAAATTGAAAAATAGAGAGTTCGCTCGACATGGCGCTCGAGCAAAACTCAACCCGTGAGTTCGCTCGATGTATGCTCAACAGTAGGCATGAGCAAAGCTCAACCCATGAGTTCACTCGAGATTCACTCGATAGTGGGCTCGAGCGAGACATAAATCCTAGTGTTCACGTTATCTCGAGCCACGCTCAACATCCCGCTCGAGCCAATGTTCATTAGTTGTTCGCTCAAGGCGCGCTCGACATGCCACTCTAGTGAAGAACGTAGGTTTTGCCGGATTAGGGTTTCTAGCGTCGTTTACTATAAATATGATATTTGACTTGTTTTGTATGACTTTCAGTATATTTTGAAGAGAACAATTATCAAGTGAGTGCATATTGTGTAAGAGAGCAAAAAGCCCTAGAGAGTGAGTTGAGATTGAGTGATTGTAATATCCTCTGATTAATAAGATTTCTGCAACTCTGTGAACATAGGCAATTTTCTGAATCACGTATATTGTGGTCGTGTGCTTGATCGTGTTTGATTTTACTTTAGTTTGTCATCGTTGGTGTGTGTGCTTTTTGCACAACAATGTAGTCGTTGAATTTTGGATATAATGAATTAACACATTCAGTTAGACTTACCATAGACACAGCTGTAGGAGGTAATTTAATGAGTAAGTCAACAGAAGAGCCATATGAGTTGTTAGACGAAATAGCCTCTAACAATTATCAGTGGTCTAATGAAAGAGGTATGCCTAAGAAAGTTTCAGGTATGTATGATGTAGATGGCATAAACATGTTGAATGCCAAAAGGGCACCGTCATCTATAGTGTAATCTCAAGGAGAATGGTTCCTCCATATTGTACACCTCAAACTCTATAAATATACTTTCATGTACATATATATTACATCTATCTAAATTTATTCAGAAGTTTCTGTCTCTCTCACTGACTTAACTATTGGTCGGAGGCATCCTCAGTTGGAATCACATACAAGTTGTTTTTGTTGGTTTTTAGATTTAGAAATGATTAAAATATTTAATGTTAAGTAAAAAACAATAATGTGAGTAGTCATTATCATTGTTCAATGTGTCGGTTCGTTCGTCAAAATTTAAATAAAAATGTGTTATCGTAACTTGAACCAATGCATGCATTTTGAGGATAGAAGCCTTAACCACTTGGCCACCAAACGAGGGCTTGTGTCCTTTGGAGAATTAGAAACATTTTCAATATCTTCTCTACAATCTGAGAAGTTATGACTTCTCACAAGTACTCTTTCATTTTTGCTATAACTTTTCACAAATATCATTTCATTTATACAAGTTGTGACTTTTCATAAGTAATATTTCATTTTAGTTGTAACTTTTCACAAGTTTCATTTCATTTTCTATAAATAGGAAGCCTCGCCCACAAAATTTCTCACTCCAAATTCTCTAGAAAAATTAAAGAAACACTTCATCATTCTTTTTTTTTTCTTTTTTTGGACTTTGGACATTTTACATCGAGTTCGATAATCTCTTTTTGTGTGCAACTATAAGAAGATTAACGGGAACCAACGTTATTGTATCTTGAGAGTAGACTGTAAAAAAACTTAGTGCATATAAATATTTGGAGGTTGCGGAATCTACTCTAAGGAAAACGTCCATCACAATATGTCTCAACATGACCAGATTCTCTCTTTCTAATTTGTTCTTATTATTTTTACATATTCTCTAGTACTTTACAAATCATTTGCACATATATCTTTTATTATCCATATTTTCCCAACAGTTTCTTTGTTTCGTAGGAGACTATTATGGATGCTGCACCCGTTGCTAATAATTGCCTCAACCAAAGATATCACACGAGATTTTTAAATATGAAAAAATCTATCCATTATCATTTTTCTTATCATCTTCTCATGATCATCTTATGATGTGGTATTAAATGATAGATTTATAAGTGAAATATAATAAATAGACTCTAATTATCTAATGTCATATCATGGAATGATGAGGAAATGATAAATAAAGGGATGATGAGATGCATTACTATATAAATATATACGCATGCATGCATGCAGTTGCAGGGGCAGTCACTTTGTGCGGCCATGGAAGAAGACGACGAGAACGGGCTGATCCTCTAAAATTAACAGACTAATTTGAAGCGCCATATATAATATTTGACCTCTCTGCTCTCTCAAAAACATTAGATTAAGCGTGCGTACAGTCAAATGTTGTAATAGATCAATGTGTACACATTCTATATTACAATATGTACATGTACATGTACATGAATAACTAGGAATATCGATCGCTAGCTTCTGAAACTTTGAACTCCATGGATGCATTGACCTGCATCCAGATCGAGTAGTCTGATCCAATACATAATTATACTATACATCGATCTGCATGCATTTGACATGCGTAGTTCCCAATACATCTCTTCTCCGAAATTTAAAAGGGTTATCACCTACTTAGTACTGTTCATGTCGACCAGACACATATGCATGCATGCATAAACACTCTCTTAAGAGTACGGACTGAGTCATAGATCATATACGTACAGTTCATGATCCTAATCCCTTCAAGCTGGAAATGATAATTAATCATATAAGCTGGGAATTAAGTTAATTATAGTAATGATATATTAATCATCGTAATTGAGCACAAAACATTTTTTTAAAGCATTAATATTGCAGCTAATAATAAATAACAGGCATTTACTTGGGATGATCATGATCAGGGTCTTTTTCTTTCAAGAGTTGTTAATTAATTAACCTACAATTTTATTGAACAATATATATATATAATTAATTAGAGTGATTTCAACGTCTAATTATATTATTGTTTGACAAAAGGAAACTGTATTTATATATATGTTGGATGAATTAATCAACATGCAAGAATATATCGAGCGCTCTTCTTTTCCATTTAATATTTAATTAAACAGCTAATTGTGATGATGATCAAACCCTGACGAAGAAAATACTAAGCTCAGGACCGTTGCTACCGTCTGGGTTCAACATGTACAGTGTCTCGGAATCCTTGGAACCCACGACTCGTTCGAAATACGCACGCATGTATGCCAACTCGCCGTCCGTACCTTCGACTTCGGAATTCCCCGGGAGAACGCCGGCACCCATTGACACGGCCTTCAGGAGCTCCATCACGTTCAAGTCCTCCTCGGAAGCCTCTCTTTTGACGCCATACCCACACTTCTTCCCATTGCAATACATGGTCCACAATGCCTCGTCCAAGATCCACGTCTTGTCCTTCTCCAGTCTCTTCTCGCATTCCAGAGCAATCCGGACCATTCCCGAGCTCATCTCCTTCTGCAACACGTTTGTTTGCATGGCCAGCTCTACCACCAACGAGGGTAAACACCTCGGGCTTTCTTGAATGGACAAGCTCACCCGTCCTTTCCGGTACCCGAACACGGTGCCGGTGACTCGGGTACTGCCGCTCGTGCCGCGATATCCTTCCGGTAAACCGATCGGGAGTGTGCCCATCTTGCATGTCGGTGCGATGATAGGGAAGGATCGGATGACGGAGCGAAAGACTCTGAAAGCTTTGGTTTTGCGCTTCTTTTTTTGGGATGGTTGGACGAGGGATGAGTGGCGCGGCGTTGTTGACTGCGGAGGCGTTCGTGGAGATGTTTCATAAGAATCTTCGATGGGTGTATTGGGAAGTATTCGTGTATCCGCCATTAATGGAGCTCGATAAACTAACCAGGAAAAGAAGGGTGTCAAAAGAGAGAGATGGAGATAGGGAAAGAGAGATCAGCTGGTTAATTTGGTTGCTTCGTTAAGTTTGGTACTGGTTTGTGGTATGAAATTGGTCTGCGTTCCCCTAAATTTTGGTCCATGCGAGATCAATTATGCTATAAATAACAAGGAACAAAAATACTTATCCAAACATATATATGAGATCAGTCATTTAGACTAACTCTACAACGGCTCGATTTCTATCAAATGCAAGATCTAACTTTCACATTTTACCATTAAATATTTCTTTTAGATTTTACTCGAGTTTGAAAGCTAATAAAAAATTGATAAGTAATGCTAGGTACGTAGAAGTTCCAAGCAGACAAATCTTATACAATCATTTTATAAAATAAAGTGGGTCCAACTAATAAAACTTTTTTTACTTTCTCAAGGCAGGATCCAGTACTTTTTTATAAAGGTTTACATGAGATTTGTCTATATATTTAAAATTTGTGTAAATTATTTCTCTAAAAAAATAGATACATGAAATAAATTCTACAGTATTAATTATTAAATAATTTCCGTGTGTCTACTTCTAGAATAAAAATTTGAGAGAAGTTTTTGGGTATATTAATTGAAAATATTAGTTTCAGTTACAGCACATGATGTTGTAATCCATGAAAAAACTATTACTTATGATTATCAAATTCTAATTCTTGCCAAAAAAGTAATTGATCATGTTTATCAATGTTCATGGGCCTGTTTAATTAGCATGCATGTAAAAACTCTTTAATTATATGTCACGGTCAAGTACTTATACATCAACTTTGTAGCTATATATATATAATATAGTGAATGACTCGTGTACAAAAGTGTTTCAAACTATATATCGAATTAAGCTTCTATTTTAGGATATAGTACTGTTGTCTAAAATTGTGCTATGGATTTCAACTAGAACCATATTTAATATCAACATTTGAGAATTGGGATTTGTTTAATTCCCATGACCTTAAGCTGGAAGCTTCCAGCTCACGGCCTATATATATATATATGGTGATCTTCTATCGTATTTTCTATACCTTATAACTAGCTCATGGCCTATATATTACAATGAGTGAAGGTATACAAATTAAATTGAGATACCGTCATCGTTTTAAAAAAATAATAATAGAAAGCTTGAGAATATGTAGAGATTTTGGAACCGAAAGAAGTCTCATTTTCCTTCAAATTAAAATTAAATATGAAATTTAAAACAAACATCATCGATGTTGGATATTATATATACATGACTCTTTGAATTTAAATTTCATAAAAATGATATTTGCAGTTATAGAATATCAAGGTGCTTCACATTCTTCTTTTAAGAAAAATGAATAAATATGAGACTTACATGAAAAAAAATTAATCTTTTAATGGTGAAACCCACACTTTTTCAAAAAGAGTGTACGACATAGCTTGCACAACTAATGACTGTATAAACTTTATCTTGATCATGAGCGTGACACTAATTTTAGTAGCCACGGTTAATTATTTTGTTCGTGGCCTTATTTTGGATAGTAAATAAATTAATAAGATTATCCAAAAATCGTTCGGGATCAGCTTGGCTGTAGATATTTAAAGATATAACAAAAACAAGATCATTTCGATTGACCCATATATATATAACGTCTCTAGACTACTAGAAAAATCTAGTTTTCGATCGGTCCCCTTTTTTGGAGTGCGAAACAAAAAGGAATCTATCACATATAAAGTACATGCATGCACAATACGAGTGAGTATATATATGACATATATATACATACCGAGTGTCACTATTGTTGATCTTGTGTTTTTGTAATGAATCCAAACGAAATACATGAAGGGAAAAGGCTTTTTTTATGTTCTTATTCAAACCTAGTCAAGTGAGAAGGGGATCAGTGGATCACAAACATATATGCATGAATAAACCAAGTTAATAAGAAATCAATAAAAACATGGATAAGGAGAAATGCATGGCACGTGGATTATATATGATATAAATGTGTCTACTTCGTTTCTTTTTTGAGTAGTGCTAAATATATTTACATTTTTACTTACAATACTCATTTTGTTAATTTTTTTTGAAATTCAAATCTTATAATTTTCAGCATATCAATAACTAACACGTAAAAAAAAAAAAAATTTATAAATTTTTCTTAAATATTAGCATTTACGTAAATTCTTTCTTTCTTTTAAGTTTGAATCGGTGGCTAGCAATATTGTTAAAATCATAGTTTTAAATTATATTTCTTTCTGGCTGTTCCGATAAGAATTTTCCGTTCCAGTGTAGTATATGGTACACTATACTTCATCATTTCTTTTCACTCCAAATTTTGGCCCGTTCCATCCATTTTGGTCCCTATTCCGTATCAGATTGTTTTTATAATTTTCTTGTACTTGAATGAAATTTTTGTAAATTTTAAATTCAGATGGTATTTAATTAATTCTAGAATATAAAATCTATTTATATAATTTTAATTTTTTTGTAACTTTAAATATGTCCCCTCATTCTCTCTTTTTTTAAATGTTATTCTTTTTTTTTTTTATAATTTTTCTATTCTTTTATTTTTTTTCTTCTTTATTTTTGTGTCTCAACCCAAGTTTATATTTTTTCACGTATATTCATTTTATAAATCTTCAATTCTTCCATATATATACACACACATATACTTGTTACACACTTACATATATATGTATTTATTTTATTAATTGTTAGTTTATATATACATATAAATATTTGTCTATAACATATAATTAATCTTAGAATGATACACCGAAATATACCGATATCGAAAGTTTAAGTTCTAGTACTTAAACCGAAATGATAAACGGAATTTAAAGCATTGGTTAAAACCATACGCTAGCTGTACGTAAGCGAGGGTCATCTCCTAATTATAACAGAAGCAACCATTCTGATTAATTTCCAACCTACCTGCCTTAACTACTTACCTAAGTTACCTTTCTTCTCTCAAAAACCCCCCAATCAACCTCCTCTACTTTCTGATCTGATCGCCCTCTCAACGTAAATTTCATCTTCCAAATTAGTCATATATCCCAAAACAAAAAAAATTAAACATGTCCGATTTTGGGGATGATGAGCTTTCAATAGAGAGCTACAGATCAATCCCTTGGCTTATATGGATTCAGCTCTTGATCCTGGTCCTCCTCTTCTTTCTCCTTTACTGCTTCACCCTTTTTGTCCCTGCAGATCATCACTCCGACGACCAAACTACCAGTACTACTGCTTCTTCTACATATACGAGTCAGCTCGTTTCCAGCGAAACCCAGAGACATAGGTCGATCCCTAAGCGCAATACCACAACAAATGTTACAAATTCATGCTTAGAGACTATTACTCAGGTACGTATGTATCATGATCATGATCTTCCCGTGCATTCTTTTCTCTGTCTGTTTTCACATGATGATGTTCTTGTTCCTCCGTGCATGTCGTCACCCCGCTAAAAATTAAAACACCTAAAACCCACCTAATTCCTTTGATGTTATTATAATTCCCATCTTTGTATATAGTTGTTGGAAAAGAGAAGATGATCTTTGTGGTCTTTCAACCTTATATTTTATCTATTTGTGTGAGTCCGATCAATTTGGCTTACTCGAGTTGGGTTTGTGTTACTCTGCAATATCAAAACATCCAGTACCCGATCACAGGCTTGATTCTTATCATGGCCATTCTTTATTTCTTTTACCCCGCCCTCATATTTTTTTGTGCTGCTTATGTTTTACACCGCCCCGAAAGGTATTTTTGGGTACGTACCATTGAAGGACCCATCCTAGCTATGATTTCCTGATGCCTTCTCTTTTGTGTTCCGGCCTTTATTTCAAATCTCCAATTCACAATGCTTTCCTGCAAATTAAATCGTATGCAAATATAGAATTCCGTACCATAGGTCTCGGTCGAAAGATATATACAGAAAGTGGTAGTACTACCATGCATTAGTATATGATTGTGTGACACTAATTAATTCTTTTTATTTGGTACATTTTTGTCATTGATTAGTTAGTTCTGATACCGATCTAGATGTTGAGGGACATTACCAATTCGTCTTGAATTTTATTGGGATATTGTTAATAAAAAACAATAGTTTAGGGTGTGATTTATTGGTACAGATTATTATTTATAATAATTAATCCAATCAGCTCATACCCAATATTAATCTTTTCAACTATTTATACACTAAGATAATCTTATTTATTTATTTATTTTAATTAGTCAAAGATAATATATTCTCTTTCTTGTCTAAATTAAAACCAATTAAGCTGCTGCAGTAGTACTATCTTATAATATATAAAATATTGTTAATTAATACGATCGAGCATTACAACTTTTTATCCTTTTTATGAAGCCAATTTTTTCCTTGGTTACTTGAGATGGGCATCTTTAATTTTTCATACCAATAAAAATATAGGATATTAAAAAGGAAAATTATATACACCACATTATCATTTCACTTTCATTTCACTATGTAAGATATGTCACATTTATTATCATTAGATGATCATTTATTAAATAATTATTTATCATTTAATAGTGATAATTAATGTATCAATCTTAGTAGTCTAATGTAAAAATACAAAATCCATAATAGTTTGAGACTACAAAGTACTGTGATTTTAGATAAAAAAAAAAATAAGTAGTTTTAACAAAAAATTGAAACTCTTCATCTTTCTCTATCTATTTTCTGGTTTAGCATATAAATTTTTGGGAACATTCGTGGCATTTTATTTTTTTGGTGTTAACTAAAACACGTAATTTTGGTGCAAATGAAAACACAAATATTCTCAAGTATTTTTAGATATTCTCAGATATTTATTCGAGGCTGTTGTCAACTTCTAGTACTACACAGACAATTGCATACGTTACATGAGCTTGGTCCGACTTGTTAATTGAAACGTACTTCAAAACTTTTCTACAAAATTCTTTGGAACTCAAATCCGAAGCTTTTGTCCAACTTGTTAAGAAATTTTAAGATCCCTTATATTTTAGGAAGTTATGATTACCATGCATGGTGATGATCAGTAACTCTAGTACTGCGAAAAGGTGTTGGAGAAGATGAGTACTGACTTGACATTTTATCGTTTTATACCATTTTTGCTATATATAATATGGTAATTGAGGCCTGAGGGAGAGCCATGATAAGGGTATACGTAAGGAAAATTAATGACTATTGAAAATGTTTTCCGCCTTCTAGACCCAGCTTCTTGTTCAATTTCCGGTAGGTAAAATATAACCATGGTCACACTCGGATCGATCGTACCGTTTTTGCTCATTAAAAAAAAAATTACCATTGAAAATTCATGCATAGAAAGGATAAAGGAAAACTTAATTAGGACTGTGCATTTCTGTTAATTTCCTTCTAAAACCTTATATTAGACAGATCATTAATTAGGCATAACAGAGTGGAATTATATATATCTTGGCAGGTCGGAGGAGGAATTATAAAGAGATCAGAAATAGGGACAAGCACGAGTAGAAGGAGTAGAAGAAGTAGAAGATCATCGGTGAGAGAAGCAGAAGATCAGGTTACAGAAAGGGAGTCATCATCTGCAGTAACCCCTAAATATTATCACCCCTGCGATTATTTCAGGCAGGCTACAATAGCATTTTTGAAATGTTTAGGCTTAGACTCCACTCGTGATCAGAATTCCTTTAGGGGAGAGAGTTAAATGTATGAAACATTATAAGTGAAAATTTCGCAAATTAATTATTTGCATCGTATATGGTAAAATTAATGTTCTTTTGGGTAACTAGGCGCCTCATTGCCCCTCTCTCTCTATCTCTCGTAAAAACTGAAGGGCACTAGATCTAATTTTCATCGGAAGGGGAGGCTTCCTACTCCCTCATTGTTGAGTTTGGCTTGATTTCCTACTGAAAATGTCATTCTTGAGGCTTGGCTTGACTGTTGCTTGACCCTGGCTCAAGCAACCTTAGCTCGACTATCCACTCAAGCAAAGATTCAGACAGAGAGTTCGCTCGACACCCGCTCGACAATCCGCTCGAGCGGGATGCTAACCCTAACGTTCGCTCGAGCACTGCTCGACACTTGCTCAAGCAAATGTTCGAAAGTTATTGTCCGTCGTTTCAATATAAATAAAAAAACGACGTTCATTTTTCAGAACTTACTTCATTTTTTAGGCACCAACACAGAGAGAGAGAGAGAGAGAGAGAGAGAGAGAGAGAGAGATTCTTTGTAAAGAGTTTTTGTTGATTAAATCTTCTGTACTCCATCTTTGTTGATAGTGAATTCATTGAGACCAACCCAACTAGCGGACGTAGGCTCACATTGAGCCGAACCACTTAAATCTTGGTGTTTTGAGTGTGATTATCGTTATTTATATTTTGTTTATTTCCATTGCGATACTTCAAATTTAGCTTTTGATAACCGGTTTATCCCAACACTCCTCCCTCTCCTTCCCCCTTTCCTCCATTCATTCACCTTGTCTATCAAGCTTTTTTTTGCTTAGCTTTTTTTTGCTTTCTTTAAGGCTGAAAAAGACAAATCTACAGCTTTCCGGCAACTCTCGAGAGACACGCGCGACACAAGCAAATTGACAAGTCAAAAATCGTTTGGAGGAAAATGATAGTTTTGCAAAAATCGTTGTGCGTGGTCCTCACACGCACCAGATCGCTGGACTCACGCACCAGATCGCCAGACTCACCACCACCAGACATTTCATAATTGACCTTTGTAGTTGAAAAGAGGCAAGTGTGTTGCCTTCACTAGCCGTCACAAATTCTGAAGTCTACCAGAGTTCGTCCAAACTGTAATCCGTTCTTTTTCTCATCTATCATATTGCTTTCCTTTTTTATTTCCTTGTTGTTAATTAAAATAAAATAAAATAAAAAAGTTCATCTCTCAAACGTTTGTATGTAGAGGTTGAATCATCTCTTCCTATGAAGGGTAAGGTTGTTTCTCTATTTAGGCAGAGAGAGTTGTCTCTTGGATGTTTATTTGTAAAAAGTATCAGCAATAGTGAAAACCGGACCAATCACAAAAAGAAATAGTATACGTACAGGTGGAGCTCCAAATGCATTATTTTGATTTATGATGTCATGTTTGATTTGGAGATATCTCAAAATGTATCCGGTCATGGATGTAAGTGTTTTTGATAAATCAATGATAACAATTTCCCTTAAAAAAAATATTCTTTCGGGTAACTACACGCGTCTAGACACTAAAGTTTAAAAAAATGGTAATATGGATTTACAGAAAGAGTTTGCACAAATTTTTTTTATAAAAAATAAATAAATTTCACATAAAAAATGAAATTTTTCATAATAAAATCTTATTTTTTACAAAAGGCTAGTGAGTCAAACTTGTATATTAGTTTGCTACAGGTACCCGGCTTTGGGTACCTTTGGGGGAATCGCCCGATATATTTAAAAAAAAAACAAAAGAAAAGAAGAATAAAAACACAAAAACAAAGGAAAAATGAAACCCAACTGAAGAAGAGAAATGAGGGAGTGCCGTCTGGGAGAGAGAGAGAGAGAGCGTTGGCAGTCTGAGAGAGAGAGCGTTGGCAATCTGAGAGAGTGAGTGTCATCTTTGAGCATTGAGGAAAATGCAATAATGCCTATAAGGGGAAGAACAAATCTATTCGTTTTACCGAAGTTTATTTTGAGTATGAGCATTGTTTATTTTGGGAAGAACATATCTATTCACATTGTTTCTTCATTTTAATAGGTCCCAGATGCTTTCTAAATCTGTTATTTTGGAAGTCAAATTTCTTACCTTTTATGTGCCTCAGGTGTATCATTTCCATTTGGGCTTTTATTTGCGCTTTGAAGGAGAATGCATTGATAGGCAGCTTGGGTGTTATTTATTTTAGATTTTTCCCGATGTATACTATGTTTCCATGATGAATAGTAACTATATGTTATTTGCATAATATCATACTTTCAATGCTCAGAACCGATGTTCCCGAGCCTGTGCTTTGCACGTAGTGCCTTTGTAATGCTAGTTTGCTCTTTACATCAATTTGTTTACTAAAATAATTGATAAATCAAATAATAGTACCTTTTGTCATTTATATTAACGTGATTTTGAATATTTTTGTCTATGTTCATCATATTAAACATCTGTCTAATACCATTTATTTTTTTGAAGTAAGTTAATAGGGATTCTAAGATCATGAACAAAAGTAAAGATTTCAAAAAAAACTTACTCTACGAGCTTTCTTCTTGAATTTATTCATCAAGCAAAACTGCTTGATTTTTGTTCACAAAGAGAAGGAGTCCACTAGAAGAAGATGAGAAAAAGACCCAAAATCACCGAATCTACTCTTTGCATGCCCTATACTACTCTTTAGGGCAAGAGAAGAAGAAGAAGATGAAAAGAACCTAAATTGTGTTCGTCTTCATGGGTAGGCGAAGAAGATGAAAAGAAGACCTAGCCCTTGCTCTATTTGTGGGTAGACGAAGAAGACGAACCTTACTCTGTTCTTGAATGTTGGTATTCTATCATTTGGGTTAAACACAAAACGCGCCGTTTCAATTTTTTCACATGGAGGGGACGGGTATACGGGGGTTCTCCATGCCGGGTGCAAATAGACTTTTAGGGCAATTTATATGGTTCAGATGATTTTGGTCCGTATAGAGACCCTAAAATTGAGTTTTTCATTGTATAAATCATTCCCTTCTCTCGTATTCTCGTCAGTTGTAATAAATGTTTTAAATCTCATTCTGGTGATCATTTCAATTTAAGTAGAAATATTTTAATATCGGTGTATTCTGGTATACCATTTCGAGATTAACTATATATTATATATTTATATTTATATGTATATATAAAAATTATATGTATATATAAACTAACAATTAATAAAATAAATACATATATATATATGTAAGTGTGTATCATATATATGTGTATATATATGGAACAATTGAAGATTTAAAAAATGAATATACATTGAAGACATCACAAACTTGAGCCAAGATACAAAAATAAAGAAAAATAATAAAAGAATAGAAAAATTATTAAAAATAATGATATTTAAAAAAAAAAAAAAAAAGAATGAGGGGACATATTTAAAGTTACAAAAAAAATAAAATTATATAAATACATTTTATATTCTAGAATTAATTAAATACCATTTAGATTTAAAATTTACAAAAATGTCATCCAAACACATGAAAATTACAAAACTAATCTGAAACGGATTAAGGAACAGAAGGGCCAAAATTTGACCAAAATGGCATAGCGGACCAGAATTGGCCGGAATTTGGAACAACAAATATAGTGCACTCGATACTATACTGGAACAAAAAATTATGATCGTAATGGCCGGAACGAAAAATTCCAGTCGTAATGGCCAGAACAGAACGAAATTTAAAACTATGGTCCTAATAACCAAATCTGTGTCACTTTGTTCACAATGAGATTTTACCACACCTATTAAATAAACAAATAAAATATATTCCTATGTGCTTGAATTTGGAATTATGTCATGAGATGAAGATTTGTTGTTGCTACTTTAACATATTTTCTTAGGACCACGAATGATACAGTCTCGCGGAGCATGTCCAGGGAAGTAGTTGGAGGAGATAAAATATCACAGGTCCAAAGTGGCTTTCCAAAACCAGCCCAAGGTTGGAGGTCTCATCAGGAGAGAAGAAAAAGAAAGTGAAGGAGAGAACAAAAGGCCGAGAAAATAAAAGGGTGTCAGGGTATCAGAAGGAAAAGAACGGATGAGACATAAAAGGAGATGTGATGTGACATAAAGGATGGATGGGCAAAGGATAAAAGAAATGGACCAGACGACTTCAAGCAGGGGCTTCGTCTTCCAAGCTACGACTTCGACTTCTCCTTCAACTTCTTCAACCTCGCGACCAGAGCACCAACGACAAGGTCTCCTTCAGAAAATAGATCTCCAATCTTCATTGTACATCAAGGATGAGAGACCATGAAAGACTGTAAAACAATCATATTATAGTGGCTTTCCCCTCCCCAAACCCCCGTGGACGCATTATGTCGAATCACTTAAATCGGTGTGTCTGCGTCTCTTTTATTTTTTCTACATTTATTTCTTGTTCACTATCATAGATGTATGCACAAACACAGTATAACCGCACCAAACCACTGTCGGGGGCTCCACACTACACCGATCGAGACCCAAATTGTCATAGTAGGTCGAAATGACTTTTTCTCCCATTTCGGCCTATTGTGCGATTTTTAGGCACTAACAACAGTCAAGTCTAAGTGAATTGATATGAGTGTTTAGGGAAGTTATTTGGATTCCTACGTATTATTTTATGACTCATAGTCAGGGCAATTATGTCGGTATAACTCAAGATAATCATGAGTATATTATATAATGTGAGATCAAGAATTGCTTTGAGCTATAAACTCATGAGGGATTAAGAACCCTTGACCTAATGAGATCAAATATTTCGGGGCGTAAATGAGATTTTATGAGTGATATACTATGTTAGTAAGATAATAAAGATTTAATATAGTACTGCTACCATTTGCCTTCTCGTCAGGTCATACACTTCATTTTCTGTATAAGGGATAATTGATGGAAAGATCAGGCAAAGATTGTTAATGGGCATAACACTCATTGTGGACAAGTGAGAAATATTAGTAGTGGGCACCCCATGACCCATGTTGTGTCCACATGTGTAGGGAAGTTACAAGTAGTTAATTAACTCTCTACCATGATGAGTTAATTAAGTACTCCCCACCACTAGCACTAAACTTAAGAAAGTTAATTAATCACCTATTAGAAAATTCTATAAATGAGAGTTTTACGTACATTAATTATAAGAGTGAAAAAATGAATGTACAAAAAGGCTATCCTCTCTCTCTCTACAATTTTCTAGAGCAACCATTTTGATCAACTCTCTTAATCTTGAAGCGTAAAATTATTTAAGAGATGCTAGTAGCCTCCTAAGTAACGTAGAGATAACGTAGAGGTGCAATTACAACAAAGTGACATGAGCTGTAAGACGAGCAAAGATCCGAACTTATGAGAATTTTTCCCCTTGAGATAATTTGAATTATGATTAATGGAGGGTTCAACAACTGCAATTTCAAATTGGGGTGGAAATATGCGACACAACCAATTAATCAAACACGACACGAAATTAGCAGATCTGGGTTTGATGTTAACAGATTCGAGTCAAAAAGGGTTGACCCGTTAAGACACGGTTTATAAACGAGTCAATAACGAGTCAACCTGCTTAACATGAAACCAACCTGTTTTGACCCATTTTGAACTTATTTCAAAATTAAAATTTTATTATTGTTAAGTTGTAATATTAGTATGTCTCAAAATGCTTATGTTTTTATTGTTTATATTGTTGGGATTGTAATTTTAGATATATGCTTATATTTGCTATTGTATGGTTTGTAATATTGGTTTTATTATGTGTTAAAATTTGAAATATATTTTTTAAGATATTGTAGCTATTAATAAATATAGATTTTAATTTTTATGTAAAATTATGTTAATCAGTTAAAATAATTTATGCATTACAGTTCAACTCATTTACATGAAACAAGCAGATTTAAGTGAGTTGTGTCGTGTTAACACATTTCTAATTAATTATTAAACAGATCAAAAAGAGTGACACGACACGACCTGTTATCTAAATGAGTTGGGTTAGGGTTGGAAGTTTGACACGTTTAGCTTAACGGGTTGGGTTCAGGTTAACCTATATAGTCGAATGTTCATGAGTTGACATGACATGAACACAATCCAAAAACACGATTTGTCATCCCTAATTTCATAGCACCGAACATCCCCCGCCCAGGTTCATGCGGAAAAGGAAGGCACTTCGGTAGGATATCGTGGGCCGTCATCCTCTAAAGGGTTAATTTAGGCCCAAAATACTGCAAACTTATACAAGTTTGTTTTTAAAAAAACAAAAAAAAAATGCCCAACACTATTGATGTTTTGTAGATGCTAATAAAAAGTAGTAATTGAAGCGACTTTTCATAGTACTAGTTGTGAGGGATTTTTGTGTTTGAAATGTTGAGTAGAAACTTTTTTTTTCTTTTTAAATTTGTGCATGAAAATTGGACCAAAAAATCTGCGAAACCCATGTCAAAAAACTCGCTCAATTGAATCTCCAATTTGTTGGAGATGGAGGAGCTGTAAGAATTTGGAGTGACTAGTGAATACTTGGGCGTACTGAGCTTGTTCTAGAAGGGGTGTTTAGACCAGAAGATACACAAGAAGAACTGGTGGCAACACTTATTAATAATGATACAAGAATGTGGAATGTAAATAAGCTTTGACCGCTCTTCAATCCAAGTGTAGTGGCTGATATTCTTAAAATAGTAATCTATCCAGGAGATTCAATGAATAACAGAGTTTGGGCATATGAGGGAAGTGGATCCTTTAGTGTAAGAAGTTGTTACAGATTCATAAAGGCAAGAATGGGTTCTAGCTTTGCAGAATCATCTATGGCTAGGACTCATCAGGTTTTATGGAAACAGTTATGGAAGATGAAGGTGCCAAGTAAGATAAAAATCTTTACTTGGCGTGCTTGTAAAGAGGGGCTCCCTACAACAGAGAATTTATTAAGAAGACATGTATTAATTGAAGGGAAGTGTTGTTTCTGTGCGTTTGAGGTGGAGGATACTCATCATGCTTTGATTAGTTGTGCTTGTCTTCAGAGTGTTTTGAAAGAAATGCTCCCAGATTTTGTGATAGATGCCAGAATGAGATTTCATGAGGCTGCTTTGAAGTTCTGTGAGGGCGTATTAAAGGAGAAGCTGCCACTGTTCTTTTGTTTCACATGGAGTTTTTGGTATAGAAGAAACAAGATGGTACATGACCAGTTGTTGTTGAACCCAAAGAATGTTGCTGAGAATGTTATTGCGTTGATTAGAAATTTTAAAGAAGGCAGATTAAAATCAAATGTTCAATTGAATAACCATTTTCAATGGAAGCCTCATCCAGTAGGGGTGCTAAAGCTGAATGTTGATGGTGCCATTTTTTAAGCTCAAAATAAATCTGGTCTTGGTGCAATTTTGAGGGATGACCAAGGTAATGTGTTGATAGCAGCTAGTAAGGTTGGGAATGAGGTGGGGGTAGCTAAAGCAATTGAGTTAACTGTTATATTCTGAGGCCTTCAGTTGTGCGTGAGCATGGGAATCTCAAAACTTTTTGTAGAATCTGACTGTTTGTTGGTGGTGGAGGCATTAAAGCAAAACAGCATGGAGGGATCACTGCTTGGCTTATTATATAGATCAGAAGTAAAATCTCTTTCATCCTATTTTGTTGAATGTGATTTTGTGTATGTGCACAGGGAGGGTAATATGGTTGCACATCGGTTAGCTAGAAATGCAAAAATTGTGGAAAACATTGATATGTGGTAGGATAGTATTCCAGACTTTCTTTCTCAAGTTCTATGGCTTGACAAATGTTTGTAATCTTTTATTTAATGAAATTTCTTTTATTATCAAAAAACAAAAGAATCTCCAATTTGTTGGGGGATCAATATGCAAAAGATGTCATTAGCTCTTGGTGGGTGAATATTCTTGGTCTTCCTTCCTTGAGGTGCAATAAAAAATGTCTTATGGAGCCTAAAAAAATTGGCACAAAAGGATCTATTGTGGATGAATATGATGAAACCGGAGCGCTTGTGCATGCATGTATTATGCATGCTTTCCTATATCAAGAATTGCTTGTATGATGCATGTAAGTCTAGACACAATTTGTTAGAGCATTGGCAATAGCCTAACCAAATGTCAATGCAAGTCCATAATTTAGCTATATGGAAGAAAAAACATCTACATTGGACTAGCTAAAAGTCCAAAGCTCAAGACTTGAGCTACAGTAAATTAAGAAGCCTCTCCAACATTGGCAAGTTACTGTTCACAGGCCATTAGAATATTTTATGATTTTCGTCAACCTCCCATCTCTCTTTCCCTCGTTCTTTTCTCTCTCTTCAGACCTGCAATGCCTATTCTCTTCCTCGTTCGTCCCTCTTCTCTCATTCGGTTGTCTTCTTCCCCGTCATCTTCCAGGCCAAACGGTAAGTCCCTCTTCCTCGCTCTTCTCTCCCTACCAAAAGCTTGACTGATAAGGATCTCGATGAGCTTAAAGGTGCTTGGAACTTGGCTTTGGGTTCAGTTATGATGAGGTTCCTGAGCTCTGCAACACCTTCCCTATGCTTGAGCTCTGCTATTCAATGAGCCAAAAGTTCATGCACGAACACCAGAAGTCGCCAGATAATGCAGAGGCTGCATCCACGAACTCTTGCCCGTCGGTGTCGAGCCTGATTGCCAATTAGAAGATCTCTAGTCTCGGTTAGTGTTCTGATTTCTTTGTCTTTTTTTATCTTGTTGGTAAATTTTGGATCTTTCTTGTAAGTGGAAGGGCTTGCTTTTAGTTAATGTTTGATCTGCTTGTGATGCTTTTTAACTGGAGCAATGATCTCGGTTTATTTGGTTTTTTTAGGGAAACTTTGGTTATCACAGCAATTTGTGTTGCTTTTGGTGTTTTGTCAATGAAATGATTTGCTTTCGGTGATTTTTCAATGACCGACTTATGTTTATCCATCCTATGGATAGATGAATTTCCATCCGGCTCAGGCTGCAAGAAGTGGGCGGGAAGAGTGGAGAAAATGAGTGCTAACTTGTACATCTTCATTGAATACGCCATTTTCACTAGTTCTCCCAATCTCCTGTCACTTCAATAGGAACATGGTTCCTGACGCTTTCATCTAAGAATAATTATATTGTTGTATCAATAACAATGTTCTGACTCAGATGTTGAAAAACATCTTAAAATAGCAATGAAATCCAAAGAACTGCTCCTGGTCTTGTTATGTGGTTTTTGGACCTGTTCTGCTTGTTTTGCCATTATTATTAGTAAATTATATAATGATGAGGGATATGATCTACATGGAGAGCTATAGAACTGTTGGGTTTTGTCATGCAGTTATGCAAGATTATAGTTTTAAATGGGAATGAGAATGAGAATGAGTTGTAGTTTATATAAGATGCTATGGAAATTAGAGAATGACAAATTCAAGATGAAAAGAAACATTGCCCATCAAGATTATGCTCTGTGATTGTTAGAAATGATGCCAAGGCAGTATTTTGACATCTCAGTAAAACAGGTTTATCTTTAACAGTACTTATAAAAAAAAAAGTTTATATTTAACAATATGAAATGAGGGTGGACATAAGAATCTATTTATAGTAGTTCAAATTCAGTTTTCAATTGTAGTAATGTCTCTCATACTTCCTTTTTATTTTTTATTATGAGCATATTGACAAATTATATTGTTGCGTCAATATTGTCTTAGGATTGCTTTTGATGAAAGCTTCTGAAGGATATCTACCAGAAGTATGACTCTATTAAAGTGTGTCATTGACCACATGTAAATTAATTTTGCTTTTTGCTATAAACTACCTTTTGCAGGCAGATCTCAGTAAAGTGGTTTCTGAAAATGCTTTTTGCGCTCATCCTCCACCCACTTTGGAATTGGATCAGAATGCTTAGGAGGGAATGGAACAGAGGAGTGGATCTCATGATCTATTCCTTTCAGAGGAGCCTTTAGAAATCTTTTATTACTATCTCTGCACTCAGGGGAGCCTTTAGAAATCTCTATTCCAGTTTTCTTCTTACGTTTCCTCACTCCATAAGAATTTACTTATTTAGATTCATCAACATGTTCTCTTATTCAACATGATCGAAACAGGAGCTGAGCAAGTTTATTAATCACTGCAATGAGGTCAAAGCAGCCACTGCAGCAAATAAGGATGGTGGCCAACTAAGTATTGTCAAGTGCCAGCGAGAAGAAATAGTAGAATTAGTAGATGATAAGACAACATAAGCATGGAGAGAGAATTATAAGTTGTATTGAAAGATGATGTCAAGCAACCTTCATGTTGCAATTATAAGTTGTATTGAAAGATGATCAAGATCTAAAATTTACACGTAATTAACAGTACTAACACTACTTTGATGGTAAACATTTAATATTTATTGAAGCAAAGTCTAACCCTACCCTAACCGGCGGCCTGATGATCCTAGATCAGTTAAGGCCGGCAATATATAAATATATATATATATATATATAAATATATATAAGCATGGTCAAGGTCGATCTTTATATGCTAATTGCCTCAGGTGATGTATTGTTTGCTCGGATGCTTCCCGACATGATGACCAACATTTTGTCAGTTTTTTATTATTATAAGCTATTCCAGCAGCAGCATTATTAATTATTATGCATTAATTTTAGTATATATATCTTCGCAAGAAAGAGCACATGACAATTAAAAAGTGATTATTAATCTGGCCCTGGAAATGATCCACGTACATTCATCCACCTTTTTCAAACCCTTTTGTTTGAATATTGTAATTTTGGATTTCATGAAATACATACATATATATGTTTATATATTCTTATGTTTGAATGATTTGATCAAGAACCCATAAACAATGAAATAATGTTCTGATAATATATATAGAAAGAGTACTGATCAGAGTAATTAAGGACGCGTAAGTCTAGCTAGCTTGCATGCAAGAGATCATAGAGATCAGATCATATTGTTAAGAGAGTTTCAAATTAAGTATCATGTGAATTTAATAATTAGCTGTACGTATAATGTGAACAGGTAGGCTGCATTAATGGCTGTTGCTAAATGCTAAATATATAAGGCAGCGCGCCATTTGTCACAAGCCTAGATATATATATACCTGTTCAGACTTGATCATAAGCCGCCGTACGTACGTTGATAGCTTCTAATTAATTGCGTTCTAATTAACCTATTTATATATATATATATATATATATATATTATATATAGGCTAGGGTTTGAATTTTGAATCAATACATGCGTCGTATTTAATAATTTTAAGTAGCGATATTCATGAATGAAAGAAGAATATACACGACGGTGTAATTAATTAAGATAACGTGCATGCGTGTAAACATGAAGAAGAATTGAAAAAGGCAAATTAAAGCCGATTCATAGCTAGAAAAAAGGAAGAAGAAAGTAAACAGTCTTCATCACAGCATTATATAAATCCTCACAAATTAATTAATTAATTAATTAGGATGCATGCATGCATGCCGACCTGTTTACAACTTTAATATATAGTACTTTAGTCATGATTAATATTATTTTCATGTGGTCTACTGCATCATGTTATATATATAATATGCAGGCTGATCGATCGAGGTGATCATTCAACAATTACAATATTAATATATGCTTATAATTAAGGTGTAAAACAACATTAACAAGTGTATGAAATATATATATCTATATATGAAATTAATAATTCATTGAGAAAAGGGTATAAGCAAGGGAACAAGGCGATTTTTATATGAAATATTTCAGAGAACAGCTTATAATTAAGAACCATGCAGCAGCTTATAATTTTCATGCATATATGATCCTCCAATATATATTAATAATTAACTGATCATCGCTAGCTTGAGGCTAAACTGCTTCTAGAGATCATCAAATGGCATGCATGCATGCGTGGTGGCGCCGCTATCCCGATGTGATGTAGAGAATATTAGAAAGATAAAAATAAAGGGCAAAGTAGTGAAGAATATGTGCTAATGCCCTGCCCTCCTTTTTTTAACATCCCTTTTCCTAAGATTGAGATCAACAGGCCAGGCCAGGCCATATATTATATATATGTTGCTGGAATATTAATAAACCCGGCCAGTAAACATGCGCGCATGCAGTAGCTAGCTAGCTAGATTTAATATTAATGTCGATCGACCATTAATAATATTTATATATATTCTGGATTAATTTATTCCATTATTATTTGGCCATGTACGTATAATAATCAAAGTGTCGATCGATCATGTCAACAAGCTGTAAGTTATGCAGGGCACTGGATGTTTAATTAGTTATAAATGGTAAAAAATAGAAAATTTCAATGGTTTATAACTAATAAGATCAAGTTGTTCTTAATTATGGATGAAAGTGAGAAAAATTCTCATAGATTGTTAGTCACCAAATGCTTGTTTGTTTCCTATTTGTCCACATCAAACCGCCTTTGCACTTTTGCATTATTTTTTTCTCTCTTTTTCCCAGCTTCTGTTAGCTTAAAAAGAGCCCATGCATGCCTCCTTCCTAGTAAGTAGTACTATAGATTCTGGCCTCCCTGCCTTCACCCATATATCACAGCCGGCCTAATTTCTTTCTTCTTTCCCTAGAAATAGATACAAATATTTTCTGTCCTCCATGACAGGAAAAAGAAGCCAAACCAGCCCAGACGTTGGGAGCCCCTCCTCCGGAGACATCATGATCTCTTTGAAAGAACAAGACCGGTTCCTCCCTATTGCCAACGTGAGCCGTATCATGAAGAAATCGCTCCCGGCTAATGCCAAAATCTCTAAGGAAGCAAAGGAGACCGTCCAGGAATGTGTTTCTGAGTACATCAGCTTCATCACGGGTGAAGCATCAGACAAGTGCCAACGAGAAAAGAGGAAGACCATTAATGGTGACGACCTCTTGTGGGCCATGACGATACTAGGGTTCGAGAACTATGTCGGACCCCTGAGGAACTACCTCGGCAAGTATAGGGAGACCGAAGGAGACAAGACTTCCATGGCTAGACAGGGAGACCAATCTCCGACTGATTCCTACACCGATCATGGCACTAATTACAATGATCAGATTCACAGAGCCATGAGTAGTAGTACTACTACTGCTAATTCTGTAGTGGCGACCGCAGATTTTCAGCGTTTTAGCGGTGGGTTTTATTCGTTTGGGACACAAGTAAATCCGGATAGTTATGGAGAAAGTAGTGGAAGATCAGGCACGGGTTATGAAGATCAGAATATGGTGATTGGTGCTTTTAAGGGAAATGAATTCTGTGAAAATGGCAATGGAAATGGCAATAGAGCTGTGGCTCAAGCTCATGATCATCTTCATCATGATGTAGTTGAGTGGTAGAGATTAATAAAATATATTAATATGGAGTAGTCTGTGATATGTATGAGTTTCTTGTATTTGTTGATGATAAATAATACTAAGGCTAAATTCTAATTGTTACTTTTCTTTGTGAATTTTATATTTATATATATATATATATATATATATATATATATCTCCACTGATCTATGAGTTTCTCTCAATTTTCGTAACGCGAAGCCAAGAACAAAAATGACTTTTTATTGATATTTCTATCGATACCCTTTTATCTTTTTATTATTATTATTTAGGGATTAAGTAAGAATTTTTTAATGATATTTTATTTTTTTAAATATCTAAAAATTAGTTGGTTTGAAACACAAGATAAAATATAAAATTTTCATCTCATTTTATCTTATCATTACACATTTTTTAAATCATCATATAAAATATAATAAATAATTTAATTTTTTTAAATTTTAATTCAATTTTTTTAAATTTTAAAATAATAATATTAAAATATAATATTTTAAACTTTCAAATAAAATATAAAATTCTTATCTCAACTCCAAACCTACTTGAGCAATCTATAGCTAGCCTATGCCTTCGAGATATTCTCTCAACCTTCGACTGGTTCAACGGATAAAGTGTTCTTCTTTAGTGAGCTGGGCTTTAGTGGGCCACTTTTCCCTGCTCCAGCCCAAGCCCAAGCCCAAGCTCAAGATCTGGTTCCCTTTATTTAGCCTAACAGTAGACAAAATTTAGAAATGAAATTCAAAAATTATGGTAAGAGTAATTTTGTATAAGCTTTAAATAGATAAATTTTATAAAAAAATAAAAAAATATATTTTATTAATAAATAATAATTTTTTTATTTTTGTTAGATAAAGTCTAACCTTTTTACAAATACTTGAATAAAACTTATGTATTGAAGACTTACAAATCATTTCTTTGACATAATTATTGTATTGTTGGAAGATTATGATTAAGATTATATTTGGATAGTGAAATATTTTTAAATATTTTGTAAAATATAATAATAAAATTTAGTAAAAAATAATAAATAATATTGAGGCAATTTCAACATCTCAAAAATGAATAAAACAAGAATCACTTATCCAAATAATATGAGCGTGATCATAAAAAAAAAAAATAGAATTGTGTTATACATAAACTCTATATTTTGTACATTATTTAAAAAATATGTGATTTTATATTTTTTTCTTTATATTTTATATTTTATAAAAAATTTTATATTTTATAAAATATAAAAATAAAATAATAAATTTATATATTTTTAAATAATGTATAAATTTATGAGTAAGATTTTTTAAAAAGATATAAACGTGGGAGTCTGGGACCCACTCCTCAAACCTATCAAGTATCAAACTTCGGAGATTTTTTGTTTTTAACAAAAAAAGGATCAAACTTCGGAGTTAAGAGTTACGCCGTACTTTCTTGATTCCTTAATTCCTTCCTCCCACTTTTTGTCTGTCGGAAAATATATGTTACAATTTTCAGATTCAGAAT
Organism: Juglans regia; assembly: GCF_001411555.2. Taxonomy (NCBI): domain Eukaryota; kingdom Viridiplantae; phylum Streptophyta; class Magnoliopsida; order Fagales; family Juglandaceae; genus Juglans; species Juglans regia. The sequence goes on from NC_049910.1 coordinate 8,969,124, forward strand.
CATAACCCTTGCCTTTCCATGGAGGCCGCGGCCTCGCCTCCTCAGGAACCTCTTCAATCCAGTGCCTGCACCCCCACCACGGATTCAGTTCCAAATTCGGCGGTCGAAGACCTTTCACTTCCTTTATCTAAGGATTCCACCGGCGACGATAATTCGAAGCCCATCACCATCGTCCAAAAGAATAAGACGACGAAAAAGAAGGTTAAGAAGAGAAGGGTATTGCCAGGTGGATCTGATTTATTGTCTTATTCGTCTCCCTATTGTTCGTCCTCATCCTCTTCTTCCTTTCCTGCCACGCGCTTGGTGCTGAAACGCCGAAGCCCTAGGCTCCTTCTCGGTGCTGCGCGGCGCAGCGAGGGTAATGTGGCCGCGATTGCTCTCCCTTTCGGAATGTCGGTCGCAGCTCTTGTTGCTCTGGTTCGAAACTCAACCTTTTTATTCTTATTTTTTTCTTGTGTTTTTGGTCATTTCTGTCTTTTGTTTTTGGTCGGAAAATCTTGGGTTAGTGGCGAAGCTTTGATTTTGATGGCGGGTTTCCTTCTAATTCCGGTCCTTTCTTATTATTCTTATTTGCTGTTGGATCTTTTTATTTGATTGGGATTGTCAAATCCTAAATTGGGTGAACAGGAGTTTGTTTTTTTTTTTAATGCAAATGCACTCGAAGTTTTCACCCAATGGGATTTAGGTAGAGAACTCAGACATGGGCTATGATTAGAAAAGAAGCAATTTTTTGCGTAACTCAAAACACTATCACCATGTGAAAAGTTAAGTGCTTTGTGTGGAGGTCGTCTGAATTCAAATAATTTTACCGAGCAAATTTTGTCACGATGACTAATAAGTAATGAACAATGTGTTTTACTTGTTTGGAAGTGTAACATATGCCACTTGCAAAAAGTATCGTTTGCGTAGATATAAAATGGAACTTGTTTGATATATGTGCCTCGTTTTTTTTGCTTTTTGTTGATTCTAGGTTCTGGAAACGAAAGACCCAGCACGTGGAAGGATCTCTGTGGATCATCTTTCAATGGTATAATCCTAGCCCTCTTATCCGATTAACATGATTATCAACTTTGATTAACCTTAGAGGGGTCTGTTTGGCACCGAACCACATTGCATCCCATTTATCATTCTTGGCATGCCCAAGGAAATTATAATCAATTCTTAATATTTTGCACTGTTGGGGCAAACCTCTTGTATTTATTCTAACATGCTTATGATATGTGTTTGAGTTTGAATGATATATTCGATGTTGATTCACTCTTGCTTGTAGATCTGCACTTCGGCTATCAGAGAATCTCTAGTCAATGTAAGCCAGATCTTAAACTGCTGACTCATCCATGACACTGGTTTTACAAGTTAAGTTTCCCCTTGTAGTTCTTGCCAACATCACTCAATACAGGTGTCTAAAGTTTTATCTTCATGCCTCTTTTGATTGCCTCTGTGGCAGCAGGTCTTTGGTGACAAATGCGATTGTTTTATGAATAATTTTGAGAAGTCATTTGGGAGCACCTTGAGGACACTTAGAGCGATCAATGATTCATATGTGGAAAAGGGAGGACAACATTTTAGCAACTTAAAAGTAGAAGGTTCTGCTTCACCTACGAGTCTTTACAAAGAACGTTGCATGAGCAATTCTGGTAGAGAAGATTTTCAGTCAGAGGCATTCTTGCAAACTTTTGCATGTCGGGATCTAATAAATACCAGTGATGAGATAAGAGAGAATACGTTAACTGATTCTGGTAATCAGGAGTTTGCCCTGCATGGGCAAACAAACCAATTGGCTTGTATCTTGCCAAGCGTTTCTGGTTCTGTAATCGGACAGTCCATGGTTAGCACCGTTCAGAAATCGGTCGCAGAGCACACCCGTTCTAATGACCTTAAGACTTTGGAGCTTGGTCTTACAATGGAAAGATTGAAGTTGAAAGAGACCCAGCTGGCTCTCAACTTGGATTTAAATCATCTAGAGCGATCAAAGTTGGCCATGGGTATGTCAAAGGCATCCTTTAAAGCTGAGAAATTCAAGACCCAATTAGAAGACATGAGACATGCTGAGCTGCTCAGAAAGTGCGTAGATTGCCTTGTTACTGGTTTGCTTTTCATGTCAGCTTCACTGTTATATGGTGCTTATGTGTTTTCATACAAGAGGATTACTGACGCTACTGAATCTTGCACATCTTCACCCCAGGCAAGCATCATTTCCTCCATGGTTTGATGATTCTCAAAGATCCTGTTAATCTTGTTCACAGCATGTGGATGTGTTTTGCATATCTTTACTTGCTTTTAGTTTCACATATTATTATAGATTTGCTGTTCTTGTAGCAATAGGGAAAGAGTAAGAAATATATGTTGTTTGGATAATTAAATGGTAATTAGATAGATTGTATTTCAAAATAAAATCCAATAATGTGAGTTCTCCAATACATAGATTATATCCCAATTTTTTATTTTTTATTTTTATTAGCACTAGGCATCCAAGACTAGCATCTCGACTAATCCTAGAGGTGCACAGGCACTTGGCAAAGAGTTCCTTCAAGTGTGTCTCGGGTAATTCAAAGAGAAAATCCCCCAGTCCGATAGCCCCTAGAGATTTTTTGCACTTAGTGGGATTCAAACCTTGGACCTTGGAGAGAGCATACTACCAAGACCAAAGTCTTTAATACTTGAGCCAACCCCTAGGGGATATTATATCTCTAAATTACATTCATATAAGATAGAATGATAGAGGCAGAACAGATTGCGCTCTCCAAAATTTTTCCAGGACTTACTTTGTCCAAGGTTATCTCTTAGTGGAACTCAATTTCTTTTGCTATGCCTATTGCTTTTATCAATAAAATTCTTGTTTACCTATAAAAAAAAAAAAACAATTTCTTTTACTGCTGCTGTTATTTTTAGAAATTTTCCAATCTTCAAATCAGTCGCTTGACATGAGTAGGACTCACATAAGACTGTGCGCTACTAACATATAACAGATGATTTAAAAAATAAATAAATAAACCTGCATTTCTTCCCAATGCTAATTTACTTGTTTAGGGGACAGATGATGTTATTTTCTCTGTTTCAGGAGTCCAAGTCTTGGTGGATCCCAAAGCCAATGGCATCTTTTAATTCAGGGCTTCACATCCTCAGATGTCAGGTTCAAGTTGTGAGTCGAATGCTGTTTGGCGTCTTAATGATTGTCACAATTGCTTGTTTGCTTCTCCAGCGTTCAGCAACGACAAAACAGATAATGCCAGTCACTTTCATGCTTTTGCTGTTAGGACTTGCCTGTGGTTTTGCAGGCAAGCTTTGTGTGGACACACTAGGAGGGAGTGGATATCATTGGCTCCTATATTGGGAGATACTGTGCTTGCTGCATTTCATTTGTAATGTATGTACATCATCGTTGTTCCTTATCCTCCATGGACCTGTCAATGTGTCTCAAGGAACCAAAGGCAATGTTATATTACCCTACAGGATCCGTCGGTTTCTGTTCTATACCATCTTGCTCCTGTTTCTGCCACTACTATGTGGTCTTGTGCCTTTTGCGAGCCTTGGTGAATGGAAAGATCACTTTTCACTGCAGGTAAATGATTATCTGTATCCTGGTGACTGAAGCTAGAGTTGGGTCTTTGTGCAGCCTAACTTATGAGTCTACTGTATCAGAAGCAGCCAATAGTTGTATATGCTGAAGATAGCTCTGCTAGCACAGCCAGGTGTATTTATTCATGTGTTAGTTACTATGTAAGCCGTTTTTCTCAACTTGGATCATGTGAGAAGATGTTATCAGGGATTCTGCTTGATGTGAATTGTAATGTGATATTGTTGTATATTAGCCTTGTAAGTCTACTGCACTAAACTTAAAAAGATAAAAAATTTGCTCTTGTATCATTCTGTTTTGATCTGTACAAACCGGTACAAACCGGCGGAATATCCACAGGAGGTAAGCCAGACCCATCTATCTATTGTTTTTTGTGAGTTGGATTAATTGCCACAATATATGATAATCTAAATGGTGAATGTATTCAATGCTTTTTAAATTGATTCATCATTATTTCGGTCTGATTTATTTATGAGAAATGATGGTAACAGTCGCGAGTGTGTAAGTGTCGTACAATCACTTTAAAAAAAATTAATTTAATATGAAATATACATAAAAAAAAAAATTAATTTTTTAATAATAAATTATATTCTTTTTTAAAACGACTGTACTTACAACGATTGTATATAACATTACTCTTTATTTATTTATTTTTACATCCATTTACACGCCATATCTTATGAAGTAAGAGGTGGAGGTTGCTAGTTTGAATCTCTCGCCACTTCGCACATTGCACAATCTCGCATTTCTTAAACCACCAATAAGAAGCACAATGATTTTCTCTTCAAGCTCTTTATTTCTTATTGTTTGCAAGATTGACATTTTAGTTGTGCAAAAGTAAAGTGAATGGAATCAAAAACAAATATTCCTGAGACAAAGGGGAGAACCACAACGAACCTGAGACGTCGAGAACCCTTGAGTATTTAACTTGGGAGCTCAAGAATTCAGTTTAAAAATTTTGAAAAGCCTCAATAATGTATCTTACAATTTCATCCTATGGTGAGAAAAGCATCTCATTTGTCTGTCTACAAATTCTGAAACTCTAGTTTACATCCTTTTATCCTGAGAGACACTTGTGCTCTGATCTATTAATGTGACACAGACACAGGCAACCGGGGCTTGCCTCCTAAACTTCATGATTAAAGGGGGGGCAAAACTTTGGGAATCTTAACTGCTTTGGCAATCATGGCAGGCTGAGACCACACCTCGGCCATACTGGTCCCCGAGATCAATCACAGAACCTCGTGAGCTTTTCCATAATACCTGTTTATGAAAGGAGCCTGCAAGGCCAAAATTTTGCAGTTATAATTTTGAGGAAGACATGGCTTACTTCATATTAAGCAAGGGGTCTACTTCAAAAAATTTAAAGAAACTAAGGATGATTAAGAAACAAAACCTCAGTCGCCTAAATCCATGTCCGAAAAGCCAACGCAGAAAAGATGTAAACAAGTCCTACTCTTAAGTTTTGTCTCTATTCTCAGAGTACATACTAAGCACAATGCATCGAGGAATAATAACTTGCAAGACTTTCAGATTCTTGATATCGATAGTCAAATATAAGGTCTCTTATAAAATCATGCTTGAACTTTTCTTTCTATTCTTTTTATGACATTAAACCTCACCAAGGTAAGATCCTTTGAACCCATGCCATGAGAGTAAACCCGGATATACAACCCCACCCACCGGAACCATATATCAGACAATCCATGAAACTGGTAGAACCAAGGAGTACAGCTCAACTAGGTTGCACCATGACCGGTAAAAGTCATGCTCAACTTGTCACAGCATACATCACAAAAATTGAGGCAAATAATTAGAAAGAGTCCAAGTTTGAGAAATGAATGAACTTTTGCACTCCCAACAAAGGTTAACTCTGCTTTTCTGTTCTAAATACTTAAGGGTGTAGAAAGGAGGGAGTTCATATGTTCTTCTGTAAGGGGGAAATCTTTCTTTCTTCCTTTCTTTCTTTCTTTCCTTTTTTTTTTTTTTTTTTGATAAGTTTCTGTAAAGGGGAAATCTTCCTTGATCAGAAAATTGAATCCTTCACTGTATCCTTTGGAGTTAATAAAAATTCAAATGATCATTCCAACCATTCAACAAATAACTTAGCAAATGGCAAACTGCAAACCTTTTTTTTTTTTTTTATCAGACTTTTACTAAATGACGACTTATAATAACTCATAATTTTGACTAGTCATATATAACTCAGCTTTCTTTTTCAGATTTGAACTTTCAAGCCCATTAACACTTCAAAACTTCAGAGTCAATGTGGCCATAAACTGATTTGACCACAAGAAGTTGTAAACAATCAGAGTTAATATCAAAGACTAACCTTACATGCTTTGTCAGCATGCAATATGCGTATATGCAGATCAACTATTCATAACCTAGAAAATACAAATCAAAATCCTATCTGAGTAATTATTAGTATTTCAAAACCTAAAATATTGCAAGTTGAATAAAAAATGCCTTGGTGCGTGGGGAGGGGGGACGTTATTATAAAAACTCCAACATGTGGCACACCCGAGTTATTTGTAAAGCAGTGATTTCCAAAGATTTACCTTAACATTTGATACGTCAGGTGAATCTGGTGTTTGCACAGGGTAGAACTTGTAAAACCTCATATTCTCAAACGCCGCCCTAGTTTCCTCACTCATCTCTTCACGCGCTTTTTTCCGAGCTTCCCTTGCCTATGAAAGAAGAAATTAGCAGACCTGCTCAAATATGTAAGCTCTTGAAAATGACACTTACAACCATATCTGCCCAAGTACCTACCTCTCGATTAGCTTTCTTCGCCTCTCGAACTTTCTCCTTAACAAACTCCTGAAAAAGAGGAGGGGGATCAACTCCTGCATTGGCTTCTACAGATAGAAAAACTGCAAATTACTTGCATATCCATTGTTATTTTACCTTGAAGGCATCCTTTTGATCTTCAGACAATTCCTCTTCCTGGATTAGCTTGTCTGTGAATTCCTACAAATTATAGCTGCAATTTAGTACAATATCCGCCTTTTTCCCCTTCTCCAATCCTGTTTCTTATTACCCTTTTCAATTTTATGTTCTTTCCTCTTTTGGGTGGTAAATTTGACAGAACTGACAGGTGACTGCAAGACCTCATCTTCCACAAGTTGGGACAATCCCATCCTCAGTTCAGATATTTCACATTAGAGTTTAATAATGCAATAACAAGTTGCAAGTTACATGAACAAACACGTATCAAAAAATGACTGCCATAGAAAACAAATTCAAGGAGAAAGTTTGAAGATCAATTGATTAAACGGGCAAATCCATCAAATGGCATAATAATTGCAGTAATTAACACATAGGACTCAATAACCATAGCGAAATAAAGTGAGAAGACCACGGAACTATAAATTCACAACTGCATTTTAGTATATAATACAAGAAAAATATTGAAAATTGATTCAGTACCTCAAGCTCATCTAACTCCCAATCAAATTCACAGAAAACCTGCAAGGACAGAAAGAGAAGTCAATTAACACAAGATTTAGGAGTCCATCTTCCATTATTATTCCAACTCCATTGAGCATCATGGAGTGGATGTATTACAAAAGTTTGGATTACTCGGATGAACTTAAATCCATCTATATCCAAATAAATACAAGCATCATTATTTAAACATCACATTTTGTAAGCATCATTATTTTACCATCACATTTCATAACCTACCGGCTTTTGTTCTGATGGAAATATTATTTGAACCTCAGTGCTTTGCTCCAATTCATCTTCCTTTAAGGGCTGGTAAATATCTGCCAAAAGAATTAGTTAGATTACATACTGACAAAGTAACAAACGTGGCAACAGAGTTTAAGTCTTCTCCAAGATGCTTCAGGAACTGTCTATAGGGTTTCGTAAAGCAAAAAGAAAAATCAAGAGAGTTTTTACAGCTTTACTTTTTTAAAGCCAGTTATAAAGCCATTGGTCATCCAGTCAATAAGAATAAAGAGGGAGCTCATTGTCTTGTATTCTTTGGTAAGTGGCGATAAAGTTAATGTTGAGCAGAAATTTAAACAGTAGAGGTTTGAGAACTAACAAGGCAAGCAGTACTCGTATTTCTTGACACGGTCTAATTTCAAGTGTTTCAAAGCAGCCCTGCACAAACAATTCATAAACAGAAGGAATAGTAGGGGTTATTATCTTGTTCGAAACAGGAATTAAAATTAAATCCATTAGCAGAGATCATACTTTTCTCTAGATTAAAATTGTGTATGATGCAGAAAAAATCATAAATAACAAAGACAACACCAGTGGGAATCCAATACACTAACAACCTCTATAGGGGGCAAATTGAAGCCACTAGCAAACTATAGGGACCGATAAAGGATTTAACACTTAATGAGATTTCATGCTTTTCCTTTTTTTTCATTCTTTAACCCTATTGAGGGCTTCAAATGAACTTTTTTGGGGCTGCAAGGGGAGGAAGGAGAGGAACTTCCACTTGGTAAGCTGGCCCAAGGTGTTTTCCCCATTTTCCAAAGGCGGTTTGGGTATACGAAGAATGACCACATTCTTTTTTTTTTTTGATCAGTTACGAAGAATGACCACATTCAATAGCACTTTATTGGGGAAGTGGCTCTGGCACTATGCGAATGATAGAGGAAGTCTTTAGAAGGAGGCATGGACTTGAAGTATGGTAGTTGATGGGGTGATTGGAGCTCCTAAGAGGTGAATGGGAGTTACAGTATTTGGTTATGGAAGAATATTAAAAATTAAAAAAAAAAATTTGGCAGAATTTTTCCCAACACATCATAATATATAAGGTGAGGTACGGAACAAGGATAAAATTCTAGGATGATGTATTGTGTGGCAACCAACCCCTTTCTCAGATCTATTTGGCATAGCTAAGGAGAATAATGAATCAATGGCAGACACCTTTTTTGTTATCAGTGCATTGATGGCACACAACTTAAGACTATCAAATGGATTTTTTCCCTCAATGAGGAGTGAGGTTTTTTCGAGTGGCACAGGATTGGGAGGCTGCTTCACTACTGCCTTTTATACTAAGTGTATATTCTACACAACTAGGACTGGGATGGAAAGATTTTTTTTTTCTTTTTTGGAAAAAAAAAAAGAGAGAGAGAGAGAGAGAGAGATGCGGTGGAGCATAATGAAGAGAGGGGTGTTTCAAGTAAAGTCCTTTTATAAAGCACAAATCCCTTATGACACCATTACTTTTTTTTCAGTCCCCTATCACCATTACATTTTCATAAAAGACCATTTGGAGGAGCAAGGCCCTAATGAGAGCCGCCTTCTTTACATGGACGACTGCACTCAGTAAAATCCTTCCTCCAATTTAAGAAATTGTCTTGTCATGGTGGTAGATCTTTTAGCATGTTGGTGGGAGGTATAGTGGAAGATTGTGGAAGATTGTGGAAGATTGTGGAAGATGATCCCAACTTACTTGATGTTGGAGGGAAAGAAATGACTGTAGTTTCATTGACACCCAAAGAGCATCAAGACTTTTGTAGGCTTTCCTTTTTTATCTGCTAACCTATGCACCTCTAGCCTTACTTTGCAGGATTTCCTTACTGTTTCCAATTTTTCACACCAGCTGTATTTGTTGTATAGCCCCCAGTGTACATCAATTATAGGTTGTTCTCTTTCATTGATTATTAATAAAAATTATATAAAAAAATTAACCACAACCAAACTTCTTCTCAGCCTTCTCAAACCCTTAAATTTTATCTAAGAACTTTAACAAGCCCACTATCAATTACAATCTAAAACCAAAAAAGGTTCAGATTTGTTTCTTTGGACTTCTCAACCCCAGGACAACACCCTTGACTATAGCTTTCCTTCTTAATTTCAATTCTAAGCCCTCTTGTATATACCCAAAATCCAAATATTTTTCACCTATTTGAGCCCTAAACCTAGCACACAGCCACAAATCCCTCAATTATCTGTTCTCTAAAATTTCTACAATCTTTACTACTTTTCTTGCAAAACTTCCTTCCAAATAAATGAAATTCCACATTTTCCTTCCCACAAGTATAAACCTAGAGCCACAACCCGCCTAATTTGTGTTCTGATAAAATAGGAACAGCCCACCTATATCAACGGTAGGAAACTGCTAATCTACAAATTTAAGGGGCATCAACAATGAAGAGAGAAAGAATGTAAATGGTACCTTCCTCAATTGCAGGTAAAAAATATATGAGAATATAAATATATATATATATATGTATGTATGTCTTTTTGTATAGAGAAAGCGGAAGAGAGAGAATGCAATGGCATAGTACCTTCTTTGAGTACATCTCAATATAAATATTTGAGTGTGCAGTTTATCAACTTGGCTGCCTCTGTAGAAGAATTAAAATGTGTAATGACATCAGGAATCTGAAGACTTTGGAAGACGGCGATAAGAGATAATCCATAAAATCAGTTGAAATAACAGCAATATATTCAGTACCTGTTCTCAAGAGGAATATAAGGAACCCAGTCCATTTTCATTTGTTTCATTGGAACAATTTCTTCAGCCTCTCTCTGAACCGAGTTAATCCCAATCTTATCAGAAGGAGGGAAGGGAGATACAACCTGTGAAACAAGGAAAAAAAACCATTCATTTTTTTAATCAACAAGAAGCCAAATCAATTAAAGAGCAAAAAAGTGGAAATACTTATTGCAACATGAATAATTATTTACTAGCATCCACTGTAATAAATATTCGATAAAATCCTTTGTTGCCTACAGTATAATTAATAAGATATAAGACGAGCAATTATTGAGAAATCAAAACACATGACTGCACCAGAGTAGTAAGAAAATAAAAAGAACATACATCTTTAAGAAAAAATGGCAGTCGTCAGAATATTATAAGAATAAATGAAAAGCTCTAATGGTGTGACAGTCCAGAATCAACATTATTGGAAACCTAAATAACCACATGACAATTCAAGTTAATATACAAACTGTATCACTCATTTTAGGTATTAGACGTTTAACACTTACAATTGATAAAACAGACAGATATGATAAAAAACGGAAGAACATTATCCGTAAAGTTTCACCCAAAAATAGCATCAACAGGAGAAACCCAAATATATCATATTGCACAAATTACCTGCATACTTGGATAGCGCCTTTTGTGCTTTTTAATGAAATTTTTACTACTTATCCAAAAAATATATATTAGAATTTTTAGCCTTTTAGGATAAGACAATATAACTTTTGTGAGTTAATATGCCCAAACAAAAACGCTAAATTGTGCATCTTGGATGCAGTAACCCAAAGCTTCAAGTGAAATTTACAGCAACACAATCCATGATAGAGAAGACTCAAGCATCAAAGAACAGCAACTGTATGATTTAAAGCAGCTGCAAAATTACAACCCCTAACGGACTAACTTCCACAGACATTGATCATTACCTAAATCACCTAGATAGGTGACTTCAAATGAATGTGCAAAAGCAACAATACAGAATAACTTACAGCCACTATAACAGGTATGCAGATAACTTTGCTATCACCCTTGAAAAAGACCAATTGAGCTGCAGTAACGTAAAATGATGTGAGAATAGAATGTGAAGCGGAAGTGAGAAATAATTGACGTCTAGAATCTTGGTGACTGAAATGTAATCAGATATAATTCACATGAAATAAAAAATGTTTTCTCAGTAAATTTATTAAGTAATCCAAGTCAGTAAGACACTCACGTTCTGTACAACCAAAGAGATAAACTTTCTTCCCATGTAGCTTCCCCCCTTCTTCAAATGCATCCTGACCACAATTAGATCATTTCTCTAAGAACTAATCATTCCAGTAAGCCTTTAGACTAATGAAAATGTAAGTTGTTACTTACTTCTAGATTTGAGAAATTCCACTTGAATTGGTAGACTGAGTCCAATTGATCCCACTGATACATTTTTTTGGTATTATATAAGCCAAAAAACGACAACAACAAGAACCTAACATGAGATAATCAAAACATTTATCCAACCTCTGTCCCAACTGGGAATGCTTCCTTCCATAGGTCTTCCTGCATAAGCAAGACAGAAACAAAGCATAATAGCTTCAGATATGTGCGTCTCATTGTGGAGACATTACAGTGAATTTTTCGCTAAGCAAAACAAAAACATAAAGCAAGACTGCAAGAGTGATGCTGTGTGATAAACTATACTTTGCCATAGCAATGCTTAGCAAAGCTATGATTCAAAATCCGCTCACGGTAAAAGTTAATAAAGGAAAATGATATAAATATAACATGTTTCTATGTGAATTCTTCTTCTTCTTTTTTTGTCTTAAACTGCTTGAAATCCTAATCGAGCTAAACAGCCCACTCAGCGGAGCTCCATGCAAGTACTTAGGTTAACTCAGCCAAGTGTTCATATATTCTTCAAAAATAGAATTGGCATGATACATTAACATTCTTCTACTTATTGAATTTCTTCAGCAACCAAATGGAGACAATCAAAATTGTGTTTCGCATCGTCAGCCTAAATAACGCAGATAAGAATTTTTTTTTCTTTTTTTTTTGTAAGTAAAATGAAAACGCAGATAAGAAATTTTATGATAACACTAATAACAATAACAATAATAATCACAACACAGTTATACATCGCAAAGATACCACGAGGAGCTTCAAGAATCGAGGAGCTTCAAGAATCGGAGTAAATCATACAATGCTAATGCAATTCGTATCCAAACGAAAATAGCTTGTTTCCACGAATCAAAACGACAACCAACCAATCCAACATACAGAGACAAATTCAATCGAGTTTGCACGCGATAACTAGGAAAGTGAGGTATACCAAGTTGCGCTCATCCTCGAAGTACTCGGGCTCGGAATCGGGTTTGGTGGCCTTGACCCGCTTAGCCCTAGAAGCTGCTTTCTTGGACTTCTGGGGACTCTCGTGCGAAGGCTTGGCTTCTTCCTTCTGACTCGCCTTCCTCTTTGCACCTTTCCTCATTGTTATTCGCAGCTCACAGATAGAGATACAAAATGGAGAAAGATAGAGACACTGAAGGAACAGAGATAAACAGATTTGGGGCTTTGATTCGAAAGCGGTGGATCCAGATTTTGGAAATATGAAACTCAGACAATTACAAATTCAGAAGCAGATATTATATATAATTATATACATACACACGCACATGTATATGTATATGGATGTGTGTATATATGAGAGGATTTGTGCGTGAAATAAACGCGGATGGTCCGAATTTGAAGAGAGTGAGAGAGGCGCGGAAATGTATAGGTATAGGGTTTAGTGACTGTGACCGGAATTATTCAAATTTCCTGACAAAATATAAAATAAAATAATAATAATACTAAATAATTCAACGGCGGCGAAGAACAAGGTTACAAGAGTGAAAACGAACGGTAAAATATCTGTAATTTGTACCTAAGACTTCGAATCTTCGATGTGCTGTTCTTTCGATGAAATGACATATTTATCCCTAACGAAACGTTTGAGTTTTGCTATTTATTAGCAACTTGACACTGATTTTCATGTTGAGGTGTAATTTGACACTGATTACATTCAAATAATTTTTTTTATATAAAGAATTATCGAAATTTAAATTTTTAACTTCACCCATAGTCAAAACAATTTTTTCATATATTAAAAAAATAAAACAAAGGAAATTAAATAGCATAATTCATTGAGAATTTTTTTTTCTTTTTTTGAAAGTGAATATTGTTAAGGGAAAAAATCTCTTATACTGGGCCAAAAGATGGCCTAGATCACAACCCAAATATGTGATCTGGGTCGAACTGGGCCAGAGACAAGACCCAGCCATATCACATGGACTAGGTCAAACAAACAATCTGGATCAGGGCTCGAGCAGGAGAGAGACCCGGATCGGGCCAGGCTGACGGAACAAAGGACGAAGGCAAGGCTTGAGAAGGAAGGGACATGGCATACATCACCAAATGGAAGGGACCTGGGACAGAAAGCATGCCGCATTTAATGCGGCCCAGAGTAGAAGGCGTGCCCGCATTCAATGCAATCCAAGGCCCGAGCAACACGCAGCAAGCCTGAGCCCTTCACGACTCCACAAGGAGACTGCACAGGAGCAGCTCGGTGAATCAATAGCACAAGCGTATTATCTCCTGCTATGCAACACCCCGCTATGGTGGGGACCTGGTCGATAACTATAAATAGGATACTACCAGCAGCGGACAAGGTAATCAATCAATCAATCTATCACTATCACCTTACACTCTCATCTTCATTACTGTTTATCTTCTTATTCTTCTTCACAATACTGACTTAAGTATCGAATGATCAATGGACCTTGAGGTCCCCCCCCCCCAGTAGTTACTATGCTGGTGATCGCTTGTATACCGAGGGCGTGAAGTTGCCCAGGCCCATGAAACACGACATCAACAATGGCGCCGTATGTGAGATCTCCGTTGTCCCATAACTAGCGTGTCCTTCGTATGCCGGCAACAACCCGCTCTCAGCATTCGCAATGTCAAAAGATGCAGTCCAAAGCAATGGAAGCAAGATTCAATCAGCAAAATGAAGCAATACAGAAACTCATGGCAGACATAGAGACCCTCCAACAAGAGAACATTGCCTTACGAAGGAATGACGAAGAACTTGAGGCAAACTAACAGAGTCATCACTCTGGGGACCATCCTCAGCCTAATGCAACCACCACAGATGAAGAACGACACAAAGTAAATTTGCAAATCCAGATGGAAGTAGCAAAGCAAATAGGCCAACCTTCCATGGTGGACCAGCTACTCACCAACGTTGAACTGACATACAGTACTGGAATTTTGGCAGTACCTATACCTCCAAAGTAAGTTCCTCAGATGGAAGCATACGATGGGTCAAAGGACCAGTTGGAACACCTGGAGACCTTCAAAGCTCATATGACTCTCCACGGCTTCCTTAGTGAGATAGCATGTAGGGCTTTCCCCCTCACTTTGAAGGGGGCAGCACGAGTATGGTTTGGTTCTCTACGACCTGGAACCGTAGATAGTTTCAATGAACTAGCGCATCGGTTCTTAACGCAGTTCATGGCCAGCCGAACGAGGAGAAGGCCAACAGCCTATCTGTTGATTGTTAAGCAAAGGGATGACGAGAGCCTTAAGTCATACCTTTTCCGGTTCAACAAAGAACGGATCACAACGGACGACCAAGACGAAAAGATCACTCTAGCTACACTGTTAGGAGGGGTCTGGCCTCGTAACCCTTTTTTGACAGAGATCGCCCGAAAGACACCATCAACCCTGAGGGAATTCATGGACCGAGCAGACTGTTACATAAACGGAAAGGATACACTCCAAGTGTTAACTACCCCCAGAAAAAGTGACTTGGAAAGGGCGGATAAGAAAATGGCAGACAGACATTAGGGGTCGAACCAAGGGACCCACAAGAAAATGATTTACGAAACCAAGGGCAAAGGAAAACCTAGCCCTCGTATACACTCTAATTTAACGGTAGAAGTTGAGGAGGACCTAAGCCAACATGAAGAGAAAAGACAAAGTTTGTCACGCCCCAAATATTGTTCCTTCCATAGGAGCAGTGGACATAACACACAAGATTACTATACGAAGTGGAGAAGATTTGACAGCCCAGAGATTCATGCCAACCAATATAAAGACGAGAGGGATGAGCCACGATGGGACTACTGTCCCTACTATTGGAGAAACCAGGACCGAAACCCCCTTCGAAGAGACCAGGATCGAAGCCCCATTCGGAAATCAAGATCCAATTCGTAGGAGTTACAACCCAACCCGCAAAGACAAGAATCCTGCTCAGAGGAATAATAGAAGCCCCGATAGAAGAAGAACCGGGAACTCCCGTGAAGAGAACCCACGTCAGGGAAACTCGAGAAGAGAAGAACCCCTCATAGGCAAAATTAGCACCATAGCTAGAGGATATGTCGAGGGAACGACTTCCTCGACACAGAAGGCCCATGCATGGAGGGCCAGGTACGAAGAAGTATTCTCTGTCCAACGACCATCCCGTAACAGTAGAGATTCGTCCGGAGAATATATTGTGACGTTTAGTAAAGAAGATGGAGAGGGTTTGTCGCGCCCTCATTACGATGCACTGGTAATAACAGCGCAAATTGCTAACTACCGGACCAAAAGGGTATTAATTGACAATGGCAGTTCTGCCGACATCCTCTTTTGGGAAGCATTCATTAAGATGGGGATCACTCCCGATAGGTTGCGGCCAACACCTACGCCCCTCAAAGGCTTCACAGGAGACACTGTCCAACCGATCGGGACAATCGCTCTATCTGTGTTGGTAGGAATTGCTCCCAAAACATCATCTCTCATGATAGACTTCTTGGTAGTGAAGGCCCATTCTTCGTACAATGTGATAGTCGGACGCCCATCCTTGAACCAAATGAAGGCTGTGACTTCCACATATCACCTCAAGGTCAAATTCCCGACCCCGTCGGGAGTAGGATAAATGCATGGCAAACAGTAGACCACAAGAGATTGCTACACCCGAGAGATGAAGTCGAAAGCAATAGATATACAAACTCTTGAGCAAGGCCGCGTGGAAACGGCCACACCTCCACTTCTGGCTCAGACCGAACCAAACCAAGAGGTAGAGGACGAAGAGGCATCGAGGTAGGTGGAACTCAACGAGGCGGCCATGCCTCCACCCCCAACTGTAACTGAACTAGACCATGAAGTTAGGGACGAAGAGGCACTAAGGCAGGGGGAACCCAACGAGCTGCTACTTTTGATACCAATGGATCCTGAAAAACCAGAGTGGACTATGCGAATGGGATCTAAAATGTCCGTCGAGCTAAGCCAGTCTACGAATCAACTACTTGTGGAAAATCGTGATGTCTTCGCCTGGTGCCATGAAGAAATGCCGGGTATCGATGGATTGGTAATAGAACACCACATCGATGTAAACCCCGAGGCCAAAAGAGTCAAGCAAAAGCGTTGTAGTTTCAGTGCGGAGAAATATACGGCCATTACTAAAGAAGTGGAACGCATTCTAACTACGGGGTTCATTTGGGAAGTTCACTATCCCGAATCGCTCTCCAACGTTGTATTGGTCAATAAGGCAAGTGAGAAATGGAGAATGTGTATCGACTTCACCAACTTGAACAAAGCCTGTCCTAAAGATAGTTTTCCCCTTCCAATGATAGATCTGATAATGGACTCAAAGGTCGGGCACACCTTGCTCAGCTTCATGGATGCATACTCCGGCTACAACTAGATCAGGATAAGCCCCGATGATGAGAAAAATGGCATTTATCATCGATAGAGGATTTTATTGCTACAGAGCAATGCCGTTCGGCCTCAAAAATGCAGGAGCAACATACCAGCGTTTGGTCAACCGAATGTTCAAAAATCAGTTCGGGAGAAACATGGAAGTCTATGTAGACGATCTTCTGGTCAAGAGCAAGAAATCCGAGCAGCATCTTGATGACCTCTGGGAAGCTTTTGCAGTACTGAGAAAATACAAGATGAAGCTCAACCCGCAAAAATGTGCTTTCGGATTCAAGTCAAGAAAATTCTTGTGTTTCATGGTCTCCGAGTGAGGGATTGAAGCTAATCCCGAAAAAATTAAGGCGATCGTGGACATGCCTCCACCCCGAACTATCAACAAAGTCCAGAAACTGACAGGGAGGAAAGCCGCCTTGGGCCGTTTCATTGCAAAGTCAACTGACCGGTGCCGTCCTTTCTTCAAGGTCCTGCAAAAGGTACAAGAATGGGATGAAGGTTGTAGAACGGCCTTCAGCCAGTTGAAGGAATACTTGGCTCATCCACCTTTGCTCAGCCAAACCACAATAGGAGAAGACCTGACTGTCTACCTGGTTGTATCGCCCAATGCGGTGTCCTCTGTGTTGATCCGAGTAGAAGAAGGAGTTCGACGCCCGGTTTATTATGTAAGCAGGGCTTTTCAAGGGGCAGAAGCTAGATATCCCCAAAAAAAATGCTAGCATTCGCATTAGTGATGACTGCTAGACGGTTAAGACCCTACTTTCAAGCTCACCCAATAAAAGTCCAAACTGATATTCCCTTGAAAAAAATATTGCAGAAACCAAATACTTCTAGTCGGATGATTAACTAGGTGATCGAGCTGAGCGAGTTTGAGATTGAGTATCTCCCACGCACCGCAATAAAGGGCCAGGTGTTAGTAGATTTTGTAGCTGAGTTCTTGAATTTTCCAGAGGAAATGGTCCTTATGCCTTAGGGCAAACCGAGGCAAGTCTACATCGACGGCTCATCCTGCCAGTCTGGGGGAGGAGTAGGAGTCCATGTAATAACAAACTCAGGAGAAAAACTTGATTACGCGCTCAAGCTCAGATTCAAAGTCACCAATAACGAAGTCGAGTATGAAGCACTCTTGTCAGGTCTAACGATTGCTAGATCTTTGGGTGCAACTGAAGTTGAAGTAAAAGCTGACTTTCAAATAGTGGTGGGGCAGGTAACCGGACAATTCCTTATGAAAGGAGAAAATCTGAAAAAAAAAAAAAAAAAATACCTCCAACGAGTAGGAGAAGAGCAGGATCTCTTCCAGTACTCTACCATCCATCAGATTCTGAGAGGAGAGAACCAAGAAGCAGATCGGCTAGCCAAAGCTACCTCAGGGCAAGAAGAATCCCCACTCCCAAATCACGTTGTAATCCAAACTATTGATGTGGCAGCAGTAGGAATTCGGGTGTCAACTATCGAAGTCCTACAACACCCAGAATGGGCCACGGACATTTTAAAATTTCTTCAAGAAGAGATGCTCCAGGATGATAGGGAGGAAGCCTGAAAAGTCAGAAACCGAGTGACTCAGTTCACTTTGGTGGAGGGAATTCTATACAAAAGAGGCTTTGTCGAGCCTCTATTAAGATGCATCTCCTCCAAACAAGCTCAGTACGTGCTAGCAAAAATACATGAAAGAGTTTGTGGGAATCATGCGAGTGGAATGGCATTAGTGGCACGAACTACTCGAGCATGTTACTATTGGCCTAACGCTCACGGGGATGTCGACAAGTTCATCCGAAAGTGTCTCAAATGCCAGGAAAACGCTCTCATTCCTCATTACCCTCCCGAAAAACTCACTTCTGTCACGGCCTTCGTGCAATGGGGATTGGATCTCGTTGGCCCCCTCCCTGTAGGTAAAGGAGGAGTAAAGTTTGTCATCGTGGCAGTAGACTATTTCACGAAATGGGTGGAAGCGGAGGCTTTAGCAACAATTACGGCTCAGGCAATTACAAATTTCCTCTGGAAATCTATAGTCTGCCGCTTCGGAATCCCTCAAAGCTTCATCTCGTACAGTGGGAGACAGTTCGACTGCTCTCATTATCGAGAGTGGTGCTCGGAGCTCAGAATCAAGACTACGTACTCTTCACCAAGACATCCTCAAGTCAACGGGCAAGTAGAAGCGACCAACAAAACATTACTTAACATTCTGGAGAAGAAACTAGGAGGCCAGAAAGGGGAATGGGCTTAAGAACTTCCAAGTACGTTGTGGGCATACCGAACTTCAGTAAGAACCCCAACAGGAGAAACTTCCTTTTCTCTCATCTATGGAACAAAAGCCATGATATCGGCTGAAGTGGCAATACCCACATATCAAGTGCAACATTATGATCCAGATCATAACGACGAACGATTGAGAGAGAACTTGAAATTTTTAGAAGAAATGAAGGAGGAAGCCGTAAGCCGAGCAGCAGCCAACAAGCGAAGAGTTGATCAGAATTTTAACAAAAGAGTCCGACCTTGCAATTTCAAAGTGGGAGACATGGTTTTGAAACAAATAGGAGTTACTACTCAAAATGAAGGCAAACTAGGGCCCAAGGGGGAAGGACCGTATCTGGTAACAACAATGGGAATACCTGGTTCGTATCGACTTAAGGACCACGAAGAACACGAGTTACCACATCCATGGAACACTGAATACCTAAGGAAGTATTTTGTATGAAAAATCCAAGATAGGCTCAAACAATGTAAGATTATGACTAATTGAAATTTTATGGACTAATTTCGAGTGTTGCATTATTATGTCTCCTGTAAACAGCCTAAATCAGATAAGCCTATTCTCTAGATCGGTCACGAAGTATAAAGCATAATAACCGAGCCACGAGCTCTAACCTACTAACAGCTATTCTCAACGCAATCTAAATGACTTGCCAAGTTTTATGCAATATGTGAAATGTGTTAGTGAAGGAGTAAGGCCCTCGGGTTTTGCCAACCTATAAGTGTCAATCCACAAAGTATAAAGCACAAGAACCGAGCCATGAGTTATGACCTACTAACAGCTATTCTCAACACAGTCTAAACGACTTGCTAAGCTTCGTCCAATATGTGAAATGTGTTGGTGAGGGAGCAGGGCCATAGGGCTCTGCCAACCTATAAGTGTCAATCCACGAAGTATAAAGTACAGGAATCGAACCACGAGTTTTGACCTGCTAACAGCTATTCTCAATGTAGTCTAAATGACTTGCTGAGTTTCGTGTAATATGTGAAATGTGTTGGTGAGGGAGTAGGGCCATCAGGCTTTGCCAACCTATAAGTGTCAATCCACGAAGTATAAAACACAAGAACCGAGTCACGAGCTCTGACCTGCTAACAGCTATTCTCAACGCAGTCTAAACAACTTGCCGAGCTTCGTGCAATTTGTGAAATGTGTTGGTGAGGGAGCAAGGCCCTCGGGCTTTGCCAACCTATAAATGACAATCCACAAAGTATAAAGTACAAGAACCGAGCCACGAGCTCTGACTTGCTAACAGCTATTCTCAATGCAGTCTAAATGATTTGTTGAGTTTCGTGCAATATGTGAAATGCATTGGTGAGGGAGTAGGGTCCTCGGGCTCTGCCAACCTATAAGTGTCAATCCACGAAGTATAAAACACAGAAACTGAACCATGAGCTATGACCTGCTAATAGCTACTCTCAACGCAGTCTAAACGACTTGTCGAGTTTCGTGCAATATGTGAAATGCATTGGTGAGGAAGCAGGACCCTCGTGCTCTACCAACCTATAAGTGCCAATCCACGAAGTATAAAGCACAGAAACCGAGCCACGAGCTTTGACCTGCTAACAGCCATTCTCAACGCAGTCTAAACAACTTGCCGAGCTTCGTGCAATATGTGAAATGCGTTGGTGAGGGAGCAAGGGCCTAAAACTCTGCCAACCTATAAGTGCCAATCCACGAAATATAAAGCACAGGAACCGAGCCACGAGCTCTGACCTACTAACATCTATTCTCAACGCAGTCTAAATGACTTGTCGAGTTTCGTGCAATATGTGAAATGCATTGGTAAGGGAGCAGGGCCCTCAGGCTCTGCAACCCTATAAGTGCCAATCCACGAAATATAAAGCACAAAAACCGAGCTACGAGCTCTGACCTGCTAACAGTTATTCTCAAAGCAGTCTAAATGACTTGTCGAGTTTCGTGCAAGAATGCAGAAATAATCGCACAGGAACTGAGCCACGAGCTCTAACCTACTAACAGCTATTGTCAACACAGTTTAAATGACTTGTCGAGCTTTGTGCAAGGATGCAGAAATAAACACACAGGAACCGAGCCACGAGCTCTTACTTGCTAACAGCTATTCTCAACGCAGTCTAAATGACTTGCCGAGCTTCGTGTAAGGATGCATAAACAAACGAACAAGTACACAAAATTATTTTATATACAAACCAGGCCTTCACGGGACACAAGTTCGGTCACCCAATTAAACGAAGCAGGAGTTAACGGAAAAATGGCGGCTCGAAAGAAACTTCACATTAGCAAACCTTTCATCGCTTGTATTGAAAATGCTCAACGAACAAAAGCGGAATAAAAGATAAAAGTTGTACAAATAGATATACAAAAACAACAAGTCCTATTATTTCCCTAACAGGGTTACAAACAGAGCGATAAGAAAAATATTGCGTTGGCAAGAGCGGAATAAAAGCAAAGAGTCATACAAACAGATATACAAAAACAACAAAGTCCTCTTATTTCCCAAACATGGTTACAAACAGGGCGACAAGAAGAATATTGCTTCAGCAAGAGCGGAATAAAAATGAAGAGTCGTGCAAACAGATATACAAAAACAACAAAGTCCTCTTATTTCCCGAACAGGGTTACAAACAGGGCGACAAGAAGAATATTGAGTCAGTAAGAGCGGAATAATAGCGAAGAGTCGTACAAACAAATATATAAAAACAACAAGTCCTCTTACTTCCCGAACAGAGTTACAAATAGGGCGACAAGAAGAATATTGCATCAGCAAGAGCAGAATAAAAGCGAAGAGTCGTACAAGCAGATATACAAAACAACAAGTCCTCTTACTTCCCGAACAGGATTACAAACAGGACGATAAGAAGAATATTGCGTCAACAAGAGCAGAATAAATGCGAAAAGTCGTACGAACAGATATACAAAAACAACAAAATCCTTTTATTTCCAGAACAACGTTACAAACAGAGGTACAAGGAGAAAATTACATCAGCAAAAGCTACAAAAATGAAAAGAAAAATCTCGTTTGGATAAGAACAAGATGATCAGCAGTGTGATATCTCCATCAAAGAAGAAGTCGTCTAGTAGAATCCCACTCTGGCCAGACAAGATGGAGAGCTCGGCAGTACCTCTATGGCCAGACGAAATAGGGAGATCGACATATCAGAGAATATGGACACACTTTCGATCCGGGTTCGTCTGAGCAGAACTAGAATGCTCAGCAGTGAAGTTGCATCTCCCCCGAAGGGACGCTTATCTTTCTTTCTCAGGGGAAGGGAATCCAGCCGCACCCTACCCAGGTTCTCCGAAGGGTGAACTGGGATTCAAGGCTGGGTAGGGGGAAGGGCATCCTTACAAACTGAGGGTCAGTAGGGAGGCAAGGGGAATCAACTCTGAAGATTTGATTACCCCCCTGAACCGTCTGTTCCTACCCTCCTCAACCGTGGCTGCCACACCACCGCCTTGATCGAGCACCATACAGAACTCATAGGATGCGAGTTCTGATGCAATGTTTACGGGGGTCGACCCCTGTAAGCAAGGGGCAAGAACAAGCGATGTGTCATAAGCAAAAGGACAAGGACAAGAGATATGAAAAGTTTGTTTCTTCTTCGGTATTCGAATCGCCATAACCAACGACAGCCTAAGCACCAAAGGAGAAGACATTGCCCCTTGTAAAACACGATAGGAAAGAAGAACATCATATAAGATCACTAAGTTTGGGAGGAAGAAAAGAGATGCGGGTGGGGTGAGTTTCCCATGAAAAGGAAAGGGACCCTTTTATAGGTGAGAGTGACGTTTGACGTCCCTGGGGTACCATAACTCTTGGGACCTCCCTGGACAACCATGTGTCCCTAAGGCCTCCCAGGTCGTCCACGCTTCCCCCATGGAAAAGCGTAGGCACTTGAGATTCAAGGATACGAGAAATTCCAACCGACACATTACACGAAGTTCATCGAGCAATTAATGAGAAGATTAATTACGAAAAATCTCAACTGGTGCATTACACAGAGTTCATGGAGCAGTTAATAAGGAGATTAATTACGGGAAATCCCAACCGGCACATTACACGGAGTTCATGGAGCAGTTAATGAGGAGATTAATTACGGGAAATCCCAACTGGCACATTCCACGAAGTTTATAGAGCAGTTAATAAGAAGGTTAAATGTAAAGCCTCAACCGACGTGCTGTGTAAAGCACGTGGAAAAGTTAACAACAAGCCCAAAAACAGCAAAGGTAGCGCACAAACTATTGACATGCCTCCATACAAATATGAGGACTCGACAAGGATTTAGATCAGTGCGAAGGACTGCAACTCGGCAATCACCCTAACCAAAGTACTTGCTCGGTACCCATCTATACGAAAGGGTCTCACTCACCACTCTATTAGCATGGAATCTCCATCTCCATCAACGATGAATGGAGTTAAACAGTTCAATAAAGAAGAAAGGTTGGCAAATACAGTGAGCAATACCAAAGCAAACGAGAGATATATGTATAAATAAAAGGCACCATGTCATTGCTATCGTCAAAATTACAAAAAACAAAAGGGACAAATACATGCGAGCGACATGAGGGGAAATTGGGAACTAAAAGGGAGCATCGCAGAAGGCTAAGGGCATTTCCTTCAACCCCCACGTTAACATTTTCTTGTAGGCATTCATGTTCGGTGAGATCTCTCGAAGATTTAGAGTACGGAGATCGGTCTCGATGTTCTGAATAAGCATTTCCTGAAGACGCTTGAGAACCTCCTTATACCCATTGATCCAAGTTTTGTTGCGAAGGGCGGGAGCCTTTCTGAGTTGGGACTCCAGCTGGTATACGCGGTACCGAGCTGCCCCTAAAGAAGACTTCATGCGAGAAACTGAGGCGTGGGTCGTCACATCTCCTTGTTTGGCTATCCCCAGGTACTTATGAAACATGCAACATCGAATCTGGGTAGCGCGCTTCTTTTCACTAGCCAGCGTTTCAATTGTCTCCTCACTTTGCCTCAACGCTTCCTGAGCGAATTCCAGCTCGCGCTCCAGCTCAACCGCACGTTTCTTCTCATTCACCAATGCTTTAGCGATTTCCTCGCTCTGCCTCAGTGCTTCTTGAGCAAACTCCAGCTCGCTCTCTAGCCTCAGAGCCTCGGAACGGGCATCGTCTCTCTCAACGAAAAAGGGACCAGACTGGACTCGAAGATCCTTAAGGTCTTTCTTTGCAGACTCTAAACCTTCGAGTGTTGAGGACATCTTAGTTCAAAGTATGTCCATCTCCATGTTCTTCAATTGGAGCTCCTTATCCTTAACCTCGAGCTCCATGGCCATTATCTTCAGCAATTTTCACGTCTTCTTGGCTTCCTGCCGCTGGTCACGTATCTTCTAATGACAGAGTGCATTGTCCCCTCTCTGGGACTCGTTCTCCACCTCTAGAGCACAGAGGTCACCCATTAACTTTTCCCATCGAAGGTTCAGAAGCTTGTTTAACGCCCTTTGAGTTTGAAAATCTTCTTCAAGAACCTCTTGTTCTCGAGAAACCATATCGGCTAGCTGATCAGCGGCCTGAGAAATCAACAGCAACAAAATTCATTAGCAAAGTATGAAAAACCGAAATGGCAATATAGGAAAGGTACTTACATTGGCAAAAAGGGATATGAACTTCTGGGCATGCGCTTCGAAAGATTCTGCCCAGACCCTTTTACAACTCGGCCCGGGACCTTGTGAACTCCCTAGCCCAGAAGAGGAAGATGGCTCGGCACACACCAATGGTAGAATAGCCTCTGCATGTATGGGAGGTAGATTAGGTTCCTCCTCATGCAGAGAAGAAACTTCAACGGGTGGATCCTGCTGGAGGATAAATTGGGAACCGGGCAGTTCCTTAGCTTGGGTCGAATTCTCGCCAAGGGCAGCTTTTGAGCAAGGGGGGCTGCAAGCGGGGGAAGAATCATCCTCCTCCTCCACTATTACAATGTCTTCTTGCAAAAGAGAAGACTCATCTTGAGGGGCATGGCTTTCCAGAGGTAAACAAGTGGCTTAGCAGATGATAAAAGAATGATGAATGAGCAGAGAAAAGCCAAGGAGGAAGAACATATACCTGAGCGACGCCAACCAAATGAGAAACTTCTAGTATCATTGAGGGAACTGGCTCGACAGCTTGTTCTGACGCTGGTGAGAGAATTGGAAATTCTGGAGGAATGGGTTCTGTAGCCCCCTTGGAACACGGCTTCAAGGCCTTGAGCCGTTCAACAACCTCTGCAGTGCATGGCTCCGCAATCTCCAAGAGGTTAACCCCTCACCCCCGGTGGGAGTAACTTCTATCTCCAAAGGCAGAACGGGAGGAGAAAAGGAGACCATTGGAATGGAAATCGAAAGGCCACTAGAGGAAGCTGGACCAGAGAGCTCCGGGGGTGGAATATGGGAGTTGGTGAAACACACCCCAAAGGATGCCTCAACCTCGGCAATCATTTCTTCGAAGTGAGCTGGTCGCCTGCAAAAAGGGACTTCCTCCTCAAAGAGAGTCTCCTCGAAGGAAGGAAAAACACCCGTCGCTTTCCCGGGACCCCGAGGCACTGAGTTTTCAAAGGCCGAAGCAAAAAGAAAGGTAACGGCCGCTTCTGCTCCTTCTCCCCTTGTGGGGCCTGCAAAAAAATAAAATAAAAAAGGCTCAACGCCATCATCCTCTACTTAAGCGAATTTAACAAAGGGAAGGAATTTAGAAGTTTCGAAGAATTACCTTCAGAGGGGTTGTTTATTGGAACAGCTTGGTGGGAACCCTCTGCAGTTTGTTGAGTATTGCCCACCGAAGGAGCTCGGCGAGAACGACTCTTAGGAACAGTTCAGTGAAAGCTACTCTCCGGAGCGACTCGGTGAGAACTACTCTTAAGAGCAACTCGGTGAGAGCCACTCCCTGGAGCGGCTTGGCCAGAACTGCCCTATGGGGGCGACTTGCTGAGAGCCTTTTTTCTTCTTCTTAAGAGGAGCATCTGGCTTAGTGGGGGGCGGTGAAGTGGCCGGAATCTCTCCGGCAAGAACCGACTAGGTGGGAATGGAAGTCACTTCCTCTGTACGGGACCGCTTGGCGCATTTTCCTTCGGGAGGAGAAGTTTCAAGACTCTTCTCTCTTGAAGAAGAGGGTGAACCCGATAAGAAGTTCCGACCTAACACATGAACACAGTGCGAGAGAACAAGGTAGCAACGAATGTAATCGTCATTCAGTAGTGCGTCGGTTTCGACTAGGTCGAGATGAGCCATAACCCAGGATATGACAGAGGCAATTCTGAATTCCTTTCTCTCCGACAGTGTAATAGCAAGAGATTTGGTGGTCGGAACCTTACCCCAAACGGATCAAACTGGAAACTCGTTGTATTCACGCTCCCCCTCCGGACATTCCCATCCAAAGCCCCTAATGAAAAAGAATCGCCAGTGTCATTCCTTTATTGAAGAATAACGCCTCTCCAAAATAGTGAATCATCTTTCAACAGAATAGGATTGGAAGCTGCAATAGTTCCCATCAAGCCGATTGATTTGGTACACACTCATAAACTCCTGGGCAGTTTGGTCGGGGTAATCCTCTGAACGATCTGAAAGGTCACATAACTGGCTAGGACCAAACGCCAAGCATTAGGGTTAAGCTGCGCCAGAGCAAACTGCAGGAAGTCTAGGATGTCACGCACCGGACGGCAGAATGGCAGACACAAGCCAATGGAAAACATGTGAGGATAAAGAGCCACATTCGTCGACAAACCCTGCTCGTCAACCATTGTAGCACGAGGATGAGGGAGTTCTAGAGCAGTCTCAGCAGGAATGGGGAACTCTCTGCAGAATTATAAAATTCGTTACCAGCCATAGTTGACTTCCACCCCTTCCCAGCGTAATATTTGAATTGGGCCTCGTTCGTGCTTCGCTTAGTCATGGTAAGAGTATATGGAAGAATCAGGAAAATTTTTAGAGCTTAGAAGAGGCAAAGGAAAAGAGCGAGACGAAGAAGAAAGGAAAGAAGGGGAAGAAGGAACAAGGTAGAAAAAATAAATAGGAACGTAATAGTTGCATATCCGAAACAGTGACACAGGATTCAAAGAGACACCTTAGTTGCAGGAAAACGGCGTAACGTTTACCTACAACATGCGTACACAAAACGAACCAATCCTAGGCAACGTTGGCACGCCAGAAAGCAGCTTTAATTATTGAGGCCGGCGTTAATGATTACAGAGAGATCGGTTCACGACAACAGTGAATAGGTGAGTGCCCATTTGTCTTCTACATTTCCAGACCAAAGTTTAAAAAATAAAAATAAAAATCTCTTAGAATTCCTAACCCATGAGTGTACTGAAAATTCGCGAGGAATTGTGAATGGAGAAAATCCCTTATATTGGGCCAAATCATATCACATGGACTGAGTCAAGCAAACAACCTGGATCAGGGCTCGGGCAGGAGAGAGACCCGGGTCGAGCCAGGCTGACAGAACAAAGGACGAAGGCAAGGCTTGAGAAGGAAGGGACATGGCATATATCACTAGATGGAAGGGACCTGGGGACTTGGGGACCTGGGACAGAAAGCATGCAGCATTTAATGCGGCCCACGGCAGAAATCATGTCGCATTTAATGCTGCCTAGAGCAGAAGGCATGGGCACGCATTCAATGCGACCCAAGGCCCGTGCAACGCGTAACAAGCCTGAGCCCTTCATGGCTCGACAAGGAGATGGCACAGAAGCAGCTCGGTGAATCAACAACACAAGCGTATTATCCCCTGCTATACAACACCCCGCTATGGGTAGGGACCTGGTCGGTAACTATAAATAGGATGCTACCAGCAGCGGACAAAGTAATCAATCAATCAATCTATCACTATCACCTTACACTCTCATCTTCATTATTGTTTATCATCTTCTTCTTCACCATACTGACTTAAATATTGGAGAATCAACGGACCTTGAGGTCCCTCCCCGGCCCGAGTTCTGTGCAGGTGATCGCT
Source organism: Juglans regia (assembly GCF_001411555.2). Taxonomy (NCBI): domain Eukaryota; kingdom Viridiplantae; phylum Streptophyta; class Magnoliopsida; order Fagales; family Juglandaceae; genus Juglans; species Juglans regia. The sequence continues at coordinate 8,997,045 of NC_049910.1, forward strand.
CATATACCGAGAGCGTGAAGTTACCCAGACCTATGAAACACGACATCAACAAATATTAACCCAAATAAAAACCAACCTTTATGAACCTTGAAACCCATTCAACTTTTCTATTGTCTTCTAAGTTTAATTACTTACTTTAACGTATCGTTTAAATATTAAGAATATTTTAAAATATTTATAAATAATAATGAAATAATTTATTATAAACAATAGTAAAATAATAGTGAGTAATTTGTAAATAATAATAAAATAGTTTAAAAATATTTTAGAGCAATTGTCTTCCCAAATAGGTCCTAAGAAACTTTTTGGCAACAACTGAGGTTGAAATAGAGGCGATAGGTGATAGATGGCATTGGCTTAAATGTTATATCAGTTAGAAGGATCTTGCTTAGTAGCTTTAGACAATGACAGACACAAATTTCTCAATCTGTCTCACCAGTTAAGTAAATTAAATCTTTCTTTTGAAAGAGAAAAAAGAAAACTAAGAGTAGAGTAGGAGTGTAACCGGTCCGGTCCGGTCCGGTCCGGTTTTGGATAAAATCTAAGACCGAACCGGTATGTATCGGTTTTATATTTTTCAAAACCGATTACACATCGGTTACCCTCCTAAACCGGTACTTTCAGTTTTATCGGTTTCCGGTCCGGTCCGATTTTTCGATTTTTTTAAAATGTAAATTTCACAATTTGTCATTAAAAATTTGTTTATAAAAAAAAAACTTTTAGTATTAATTATAAGTATTAGTATTAGTTATAATCTTTTAGTAAAAACTTTTAGTATTAATTATAAGTATAACTATAATCTATAGTCTATATTAGACTATTAGTATTATTTATAAACTTATATATTAGTATTAACATTTAATGTAATAATTTATAAATTATAATATGAAATTATTTCATATATATGTATATATATATATATATGAAATTATAAATTAACATTTAATGTATAATTATAAACATTATATATAAAACTTATTTATATTAATATTTAATATATATTTAAAATATTTTGTATAAAATTTATATATAAAAATATTATTTTTATTTTTTTTAATCAACCGGTCCGGTCTAAAAAATCCTAAAATAGAAACCGGGCCGATTTTTATATTTTAAAAATCGAACCGATTTTTTTATTTGAGTTTACACTCCTAGAATAGAGTAACAATGGGGTGGAGAACTCAATAAATATCACAACACAAACATTACAGCATGTGAAAAAAAAAATTAAAAAGGAAAAATGAAATGCAATGATTCCAATTCCATAATCTATTAACTCGTAGACTTGTAGTTGAGAAAAGGCCGTCATGAAGGCACCTTTGCTAATTGAAAGAAAGTTCATTAATGCTAGGATGTGCACAAGAGCTGTTCGATTTGTGGCTATCATGCATTGACGATCTTCTCTCCACATTGTTGGACAATTGAATATTCAAACGTAATTTTCATAAAAAGAAGCACAAAACTCTAGGCAAACTTTGCAACAGTGTGTGGGGCTAATGTGCTAGTCAAAATGGGGTGATGTTTCATGGAGAAGTGGAGCTAGACACTAGGAAACTCCCTGTGGGGGTGCATGTGGTAGGGTAGTGGGCGGCGGTTAGGTGCAAATTTGAAGTTGATGGTCCTTAGAAGAAAGACAAGAAAAATCCGGGGGGGGGCATATTTTCATATCATACCTGACAAACCAACTAACATCCAATTATAATTTGTTGGTGTCAAAAGAAGATAGAAATTCAAGATGATGAGGTGGTGTGTGACAGCCATGCGTGTTGGCAGTGGCACATGGCAAACACGCATTGAGCGATGGATGATGTCAGGACGGTGTGGTCATGGTGGATAGAAATTGGGCGGCGCTACCAATGGTAGGATGAAGAAATTAGAACGCTATTCGGATGTCTTCAACTTAACACACCTTGCATAGTGCATACCCTCCATGTCAGCATATATGAAATATCGATTTTTCCCTCATTTAAATTAAATCATTTGCTTTCATATTCCTTTGTTTCTCCCCCAAAAACTAGCTCCTCTAGAGAGAGCATGCGAGGCTTCCAAATGTTCTCCCAAGGCTCTTCAAGATCAACAGCAACCAGCTTGACAGAAACCGACTCGAGAAAGAGTTGCTCAAAGACTTCCGATTCTTCATCTAGGGCTTTTCACATTAGACGAAAACTAGTTCTAGATAGAGCTACTCATAGGCTTCAAAATCTTCATCTAGGGTTTCTCTCTCACCATGCTATCCCTCTATCTCTCTCTCTCTTAGCTTGTCTCTGTTTTTTTGTTTGAAATCATGCATGTGATTAGGAATTGGGTCAGCGATTTAGAACTAGTTTTTGTTTGGGTTGTAACGCCCTAATGGAAGGTCTAAACCACATGCCCTATACTCCAAAAAGAACTAGTCAATGATACAATTAGAGCTCCATTGGAACTTTATAAAGAGCAAGAACTTCTCCTTCCCAAACAATGTGGGATCTCATACACCACCTACCCTTATTCATATCATATGGGGTATCACAATCTACCCCCCTTAAATTTTCAACATCCTCGTCGGGCTTGTCCATTGTAGGTGGCACGACTCAAGTCCCACATTTCTGGTTGGGATAGTCTCTGATACCATTTGTAACGCCCCAATGGAAGGCCCAAACCACATGCCCTATACTCCAAAAGGACTAGTCAATGATACAATTAAAACTCCATTGGAATCTTATAAAGAGCAAGAACTTCTCATTCCCAAGCAATGTAGGATCTCATACACCACCTACCCTTATTCATATCATATGGGTATCACAATTGTGAGTTAAGATGAAAGTTAAGAGAATCCCTTAGGATTGGTCGGGCTGGTTTTAGTCAAATAACAGCCTCCCAATCACATAGCAACACCTAGGACTTCCACCACACTTATTCTGAACTAGCACTACATCAGAAATTCTCTATCTCTCTTCGTGATTTCCCTTTCTCCATTCTCTTCCCCACGGACTCAGACAATTTGGCTTTCATTCTCTCCCACGGAATCCTCTCCGCCAAGACGACCACCCTCACTACCACGACAACAGCCCCTCTCTCTGTCGTCGCACAAGGAACTCAAGCCCCCTCTTTGCCACAATCCCTTCCCTGTTAATTGATTCTCACACCAAAGCCACTCTCTCCGCCACTCTCCTCACTTCCAGCCCCTAATCGTGACCCTCCTAGTGCCGCCGATGAGATTCTCTACCCAATCCTTACCACAAACATCTTTCTGGCATCAACCCAGTGCCACAGAGATTGCGGGTTTGCAATGGGTTTCACTGTGATTTTGAGCTTATTCTCTATACTTGATGATCTGAGATTACGAGTTTGAGATGTGTTTCACTGTGATTTTGAATGGATTATGGTTTGATTGTGGGTTGATTTTGGTTTGATTGTGGATTTTGGTTTGATTTGGTTTTGATGGAGAAGAGATAGAGATGATTGACGGAGATGGGGGAGATCGGCGATAGAGATGCGTTGGACTGAGATGGTTGAGTCGGCGTCAGCGTTAGCGTCAGACTGAGATGCTTGAGTCGGCTTCGGCGTCGGTGTCGGACTGAGGGTAGTGCACAGAGAGTAGCGACGAAGAGAAGGACAGAGGATGGTGCAAATGAGAAACGAGTTAGCACATACGAATTGATTCTCTGTGGTAGAGTGTATTTCTCTTAGAGTGCTTTTTCCTACGTGGCTTGAGATGAATGGAGGTTTGTGTTTGTGAGATTTGCAACCCGACCGTTGTGAAGCACTTTCCAAAAGTTAAATAAAATATTGTTAGAATATTATTTTTTAATATTAATATTATTTTGAGATTTGAAAAAGTTGTAATGAATAGATGAAATGAGATGAGATAAGATCAACTCTAAATCTAAATGGGGCAATCTCAATATATCTTAGTATATCTGTAAATAGTAAGGTTTCGTTAGGATACTTAGAATATTTTAGTATATCTGTGAATAGTGAGATTGTTTGTAAATGTTAGTGAAATGATTTGAATTTGGATGTTTATTGAGTTTTAGGAAATGAGAGAAAAAATTAAAATTAAAATATTATTAAATATAATTTCTTAATATTATTCTTGTTTTGAGATTTGAAAAAGTTGAATTACTTTTTATGTTTTGTTTGAAAGTTTAGGAAAGTTGTAATGATTAAATGAAAAAGTTAAAAATTTAAAATTGAAAAGTATTTTATGTTTGAGTATGTTTGGAAATAAAATATTTGAAAATATATGAAAATATCTGAGAATACACTTGTACGCAAAGGAGACCTAGGAATATTCAAGAAAATACTTACATTTTGAAGGTATTAGGCATTGAGTGTTCAGTGTTGGTTGATCAGATGTAAGATATGTGTAAGCTGATGAGAGGCATTGCCGTTGATATGGGAGGGGATGCGGGTTGGGTGCAATGGAAGGAATCCAAAGTGTTGGAACTATATATATAATATATATATATGTAAATTGATAAACCATTACCAATTTGGAAGCAACTTCCCTTATATAAGAGACGTGTGAATAAGAGGACGATTCCTTTACAAAGCTTGTAGTTGAGGTTTTTTTTAATGGAGGATGGAACAATTATTTTTTGAGATACTTTTATTGAAGTACGTACTTGGCCAAGGAATTGCCCAAGCCAACATGCAACAAACAAAAGCATCTTGCTCCCCAACTGCGGAGGCCATTTCTATGTCAACTTTTATGCTATTATCCGCTCCACTTACACAAAAATTGCTACTATAAATATATATATTTGAGGAATTCTTAGCATTAGCCCGTAGCCGCAGCATACCTGCGTGGTTTTTTTTTATTTTTTTTTTACACTCAATACAGTAGAGTGTGCTGCGGCTGCAGCGCACAGTAGAGTAGGCTGCAATTTTATATTTTCCTATATATATATATGTGTGTGTGTGTGTGTGTTGGGACAACTCATTCATGACCACTCATATGGTTTACACGGCACATGCCCCCTCTCCACTTTTGGGATAAGCATCTATACCATCATAGCTTTTACTCAAGTTCACATGATGGCTCTTTAGGAATTTGTTCTAGAGAAAGATGTCCGGCAAGTTATCTCTACAAGGAAATTAAATAGAATACATCACTAAGATATCCTACTCCAACAACAAACATGGTGCATGAGAGAAAACTCAATGTACGTCTTAAATAAGAGTAATGCTATTATGTCCTCTAATTTATATCACTCACTTTATTTTCTTGATGTGATACTACAATGTGATGTCACGTGTCTTATTAAATTTAAATATATATATATTTAAAATAAAACTTTATATGTTTGTGTTTTTAATTTTTTTTAATGAGCCACGTGTATCGCTTTGTAGTGCCACATCAAGAGGGTAAATTGAGTGGTATAAATTAGAAGGCATAGTAATATTACTCCTTAAATAAGCACACATCTCTTGAAGGTCACTATTAAAGTCACAAGTGTGAAATCACTACTGACACAAAAATTTAAGCCAGTAGGAAGAGGTAAATTTAATTATTTAAATTATATTTTCAACACTCTCCTTCAAGTGTAGGCCAAACTTCACTCAAGTGAACTCAACACGTAAAATATTTAATTAAATAAAATAAAATATAGAGTCAAAGTTCAAATCCATACTTTTATTACAATACTATATAAAATCACTACTTATCTAAAAAACTTAAACTAATTTCGGGGTCAAAGTAATAGAAAAAGGTTGCACACAACCTACCCTTTGTGAATCGGACCCAGCTAGAAGCTCCCCCAAGGCAGTCAGGAAATTTCCAATTTATTAGTGACTCAACAAGTCAAACAAAGCCGCCCAAATCCAAGCTTCTGTCCTAATCACCAATCTAGGCGAACTTTTTTCTTTTTTCCTATGGATATAAGGAATTACTATTTCTACCATGCTATACATATATATATTATACATATACACCCTTCATAAAAGGCACGCGACTCCGACTAGTATTGAACCTTATTTTGAACATATGTTAAGGCAGTAATTTCATTAAAAAAAAAAAAAAGTGTCATGTAATAATATTAAATATAATTTTAAAATATGCAAATCTACATCTTCTATTTAAAAAATAGTTAGATCTATTATTGAAAATAATATTTTTTTGTGGGTCATAAATTTATGTACTTTATTCAAAGATACTGTGCGCACTTAAAAATTAAAAATGTATTATACAAATTATTCCATGGCATGAAAAACTCACATTCACCCTTTATAAAAACGAGAACTCTAAACTATTTTCATAAAATTGAAAGAGAAAGATTAAAACAAAAATAAAAATTGTATATATAAAAAATTATTTAATAGTGATAAATATGTCACATCTTGTATAATAAAATAAAAGTGAGATGATGATATAGTGTAGTGTATAGAATTTTTTTTTAATATGTAGATATAATTCGGACATAGTTTCGAAATTATTATTATTATTATTATTTAACTCTAAGAAATGTCAGTTTAAGAAAAATCAAAACCCTGTTGATTAATACAGTAATTTTGCCTTAAAAAAATTAGAGAACATATGCGATGTGTGACCCTTGCTTCAACAGGTGCCGTTCAAAATAGCGAGTACCTGTTGTTTTCATGAAAGAGTAGACGGAACGGAACTAATAAAGTTTTGACTCGCATTTTGCAGAGACCAGGAAAAGCCCAAAACATTAAAGGAATAGAAAGGGACCAAGCCGGGAGAGAGTACGTTCGATCTAATGCGCAAGTAGTGCGCGGTACGCACTACAAGTGACCAAGGACATCAATAGGAGAATCTTAGGCTTGAGACTTGAGTGCGCATATTGCGCACTGCAGTGTCATCGACTCAATAGAACCCGCGCCAACGAAAATTCAACCCCCGGGGGGCAATTGGGTGTATTCATTCATAGGCTTTTCAATTTACACGCATAGATAAATTTGAAGTATTTTTAAGTTTAAAATATAAAGATTCTAGAAATACTTTAGTCATGTAGAGATTTGAGATTCAATAAACTCACATTTCGACGTAATTTAATATGGTACATTAAATTATAAAATTATTTTTATTATAAAATATATATAACATATTACATAATTCACATTAGTTTATGAATTTATTTTTATAAAAAAAATTTTATAACTGCAGTAATTCTCTAATAACTCACAGTTAATTACAAGATACATGATGATTGATATATTATGATAATAACTATTATTTAATATGTATACTTGGAAGTTTAATTTTCATGAGCTGTGTAGTAATAAGAAAGTATCAAATTTTATTTAAATTAATATTAAGAGCACTAAATTTAAAAATGTGAAAACTTATTTCACTTCAAATTTGCCCCTTTGTTCAGATTGCATCAAAACTATCATAGCCCTTCTATTTACATCGTATAATATCATATTTTGAACTATAAGTCTGCTTATTGATATACTAAATAGACTCTTAATTATGAAATTTTACAATATATAAATAATTGAATATGTATTATATTTTTGAAGTTTTCCATATTTAACGATTATGCTATTGTTTTGGTCATTTTCTAGGTTTGGGTTTGTGTTTGTAAAACTGATATGAAAATAGTAGAACCGACTAGAAGTGATCCAGCCAGTTTTCTCTCACTTAGTTGGTCAAATCGACCGATTTTATACATACCAATATATGATTAGTTCGATTTTTAGTCCAAATTTTTAAGTTGGTGTGTAAAACATACTATCCATATTACTTAAATAGTAATATTTGATTTGTAAGATTTAAATTTTTAAATTTATTTTTAAAATCAAATTATGTCATATAAACATTTTATTAGATATGTTATTCACATCTATTTATAAAATAAAAATTTTCATGATGAATACACAATATATTATGTATTTACATGTCAACATGTAAATTAGGGGTAAAAAATATTTTATAATAATTTTTTTAATATAAAAAAATATTTGTATTTTAATTTTTTTTATAACTTTAATGAATAAGTTATTCTATTCTCAATAGGGTTGTACAGAAATCGACGAGACTGATTGTTGCCAATCATAACTGGCCGCTGGAGTTTGGAATCGGTCGAAACTGGTGGAGAATCGATCAGTCGGTGATAGAAAATGATAGAAATCGATGACAATTAGTTCGGTTCTAGTTTGAACTAGGTTCAAACTACCATGTATATATATATATTATTCTTATGTAAAATGACGTCACTCGAGTTAAGTGAATTAAACAACGTTTTTTGCACATACAGTTTTAGAAAAAATATATATATATATAAAACGACGTTGTTAGGTTTAATATATCAAACGGCACTGTTTTGAATTAGGGTTTAATTACCATGCCCCTCTCTCTCTTCTTCATCCCGATTCTCTATGACTTCTCTCTACACTCTCAAGCACTAGCCGACAACCGTAGTGCCACACAACCTCTCTCCTCCTTCATGTTGTCGATGAGATCCATCTTGCCCCGATGCCATCTCTATATCTAACGTCCAATCTCTCTCTCTCTCTCTCTCTCTCTCTCTCTCTCTCTCTCCCAGTCTCAATCAGTATGATTTTGATTTTCTGAGTGCTAAATTTGCTTTTAGCCTTCCATATTTATTTATTATGAAATTTTACAATATAAATCATTGAATATGTAGTATATTTTTGGGGTTTTCCATATTTGTTACTTCTGTTATCGATTGACGATCATGCTATTGTTTTGGTCGTTTTCTAGATTTGGGTTTGTGTTTGTAAAATCGATTTGAAAATCGTCGAACCGACCATAAATGTTCCAGCCTGTTTTCTCCCACTTAGTTAGTCAATTTGACAGATTTTATACATACCAATATATGATCCATTTGATTTTCAGCCTTAATTCTCAAGCCGGTGTGTAGAACACACCATCCACATTACTTAAATGATAACATTTTATTTGTATAATTTAAATTTTAAAATTTATCTTCAAAATTAAATTATTTTATATAAACACTTTATTAGATATGTTATCCGTATTTATTTATAAAATAGAATTTTTCATAATGAATACACAATACATTATGTATTTACATGTCAACATGTAAATTAGGGGTGAGAACCGAATTGAATTGACAACCTATATACATGAATAAAACCGGCGATATCGATTTCGGCGTGATCCCGGTCGATCATCGATGCCCCTTTGGCATCGCGATGAGACGAAAACTCAGAAAAAGAGAGAGATAGAGAATGGTTCGGTGTGGTGATGAGAGAGGGGGATGGAAGGTGCACACACACACACACACACACACACACACAGAGAGAGAGAGAGAGAGAGAGAGAGAGAGATGAGAATTGGGAGAAGAAGAATAAGGGAAGGGGATATTAAACCCTAAATTGTTTAAACCAAATGGCTTCGTTTCATTCTAATTTATTTTTCTAAATGATATGTGTAGAACGAATCTAAGATATATATATATATATATATATATATAATAGGCCGGTTTAACGGTTTTAACCAGGTTCAAACCAGAACCGAACCGGCTGACGTCTGTTTCAACTTATTTCTACTATTGGTTGACTGGTTCTCTGTCGGTTTTTGTACACCCTTAATGTATTTAAAAGCCTTATTTTGTACACACCCAGCACACCGCTGATGTGGAAGCTTTCCACATCAATTATGCTAAAAAATTATTGTTGTTTTAATTTTTTTTTAAAGTTATAATGACACATCAATATGTGTGTTTATATAGAAGGAAAAAAATGACAAATCATCTATTGGCGTGTGATGTGGGATAATAAGTAGCATTTCTCGTTCTTAATATGACTAAGTTTTAGGTCCCGTTTGGATTGCAAGATCCTCAAATCTCATCTTATCTCATTTCAATATCTAAACACAACAAATACAAACACTTTTTAATTTTAAATTTTTAACTTTTTCATATAATCATTATCTAATCATTATAACTTTTCCAAACTTTCAAACAAAATATAAGAAATAAAAAACAATTTAAAATTTTCAAATCTAAAAATAAAAATAATATTAAAAAATAATATTCTAACAATATTTTAAATTTATAATATTTTTATTTAACTTTTTATCTCTCATTTCCTAAAATCTTATAAAATATCTTAACCAAACAATTTCACTACTATTTAGGGCTGAACAAAAATCGAGGGACTGGTCGCCACCGACGAGAACCGACTAGTCGCTTCAAGAACCGACCGAAATCGGTGGAGAACTGGCCGACGTGCGGTGGCAAATTGAAGGAACTGATGTTTAGCAATTTGGTCCCAGTTTGAAACTGGACTGGATCGCTGAACCGACCGAAGGGGTAAAACTATTTTTTTTTAATATACCTTTAAAACGGCATTGTTTTACGCCTTAAGTATAGAACACATAATGAAAACGACGTTGTTTTATTAAAAATGTATGAAAAAAATATGTATCGAACGACGTCATTTCGAGATGAGTCTTATTCTTTCCCAATGTTCTTCCTGATTCAAATCTCAGACTCTGCAACTCTCTCTCTCTCTCTCTCTTCTCTCAGAAGCAGCTCGCTGCAAGGGAACTGAAAGCTGACCGAGAACCATCGAAATCGATACGACTAATTTTCCTCCTCCCCATCGACCGGTTACGGTCGGTTGTTCCCCCCACTTTTTAGTCTTCGATCGGCGGTGGTTTTATCTAGAAATCGCGTCGAAAGGGTCGATTTTCAGCTTTACTACTATTTACAAACCATTTCATTACTATCTATAGATCGTCTCACTATAAAGTTTGCCTTGGGAATGAAATGAAAATTTTATGAATAATAGTAATATGATTTGTGAATAATAGTGAGATAGTTTGAGATAAGTATTTATTGGATTTTGGGAAAGGAGAGAGAAAAAAATTGGATAAAAAATATTATAAAACTATAATATGTTTAGAATATACTTTTTGTTTTAAGATTTAAAAAAATTGAGTTATTTTTTATTTTTTGTTTGGAAAGTTAGGAAAGTTGTAATGATTAATTTGACAATATTTATATTTAAATGATGTTTTAGAATGAAATATAATAAAATGAGATGTGATGGAATGAAAGATGCATCCCGGATTTCAGGTGTGAATCATCTATAATGTCATGCTCCAATACTATTCTTTGACCACATATTTGGCAGAATTTACAATGAACACAATTCCATTGACGATAATCAGAAGTAATATCAACGGAGTCTCAGCAAGACACGCGTCCAAAAACTCTCAGATCAGAGTCAGAGAGAGATAGTTGACCGAGTTACAGGGAAACCGAAAACAGAATCAAAAATTAAAAAGAAAGGAAAACCAGAGGGTGCGGTTTGTACCACGTCAGCAACCCAGAAGCCCACAGTCGATGGACACGTGTCGGTAAATTTCTTCCTGGTGGGGTCGATCTGGTCGGGGGAAGGAGCGGCTGCTCTGTTGCTTCTGTGGCCTGGGGTTCGGTTCCTTCAAATCTCTCCATAACTCTTGGCCCGTTGTTGGCCAAACGCTAAAGAAAGTCCAGAACTTACAAAGGCATAAACAGCCCCTCCCCCCCCTCTCTCTCTTCTCTTTCTCTCTCAATCAACGGCTCCTGTAAAGCCCTAGCATGGCTCCTCCCCCGCCGCCTTCTCAGTTCTGAAGCCACAAGAGACGAAAAACAGAACAAACACCTGTAAGTTCTTTAATTTGTTCGATTCATTTCGATTTCTGTTTGCTTGCCTAGGAAACTAAAGGAAGAAGGAATGGGTGAGAAAAATCATTGCATATACTGTTTGTCTGGCGCCTCGGGTCGGTGCTGGGGGGTGGAGCTTCCTAGTTAACTTAGCTTTAGTCATTGTAACGATTAAAAAGATTTTATGTATTGGACTGTGCATGCTGCTGCTTTAATTTTTTTCTCCTCTGCTTTTTCCAGCCACCAAACAGTTCTATGTAGATTGTTTTCGTCATATAGTCATGCGCTGTGACTTGGGAACTTCAGGCTCAAGGGGTCAAATTGCTTTAGAGAGGACCGATATCTCTGCGAGGGTATCTGAATTTTGAAAGGATTTGGTCGGGTGCTGGGTCATCAATTGAAGGGGATAGTGGTTTTATATATTGCTAATGGCCGAAGACAGCCTCCGGATTGGTGGGCTTTCTTCTGGTTTGGCTGTAATATTGAATGGTGAGGATGGTACAGAGAATTCGTCAAAAACCCGGCTTGTTTCACACTGCGATGATTTTTGTCACCAATCTGTGGAGCGAACTCTTGAATATGTATTTGGTCTACCTAACAAATCAATTCGTCCATTGACCATACCAGTTGACAGTAATTTTGTTCGCTCTATCATAAAGAATGAATTCTCAAACTTCCATGTGAACTTGGATTCTTTGATTAGAAATATGAATGGACTTTGTATATATGATAATGGTTGTGGTCCCCATGTTGTTGTTCTTGAAGATATCAGCATTTGTGGTGATATAAGAATCATCAAGCCACCGTTGCTTGTAGAGAGTCTAGCAATGTTCAGTAGTGCTAGGGCTAATGCCTGTGTTTGGAAAGGGAAATGGATGTATGAGGTTATTTTAGAAACATCAGGTATACAGCAACTTGGATGGGTAACTCTTTCTTGTCCTTTCACTGACAATAAGGGTGTAGGTGATGCTGAAGATTCATATGCATTTGATGGAAGGAGGGAGAAGAAATGGAATAAGGAAGCTGAGTCATATGGTCAGTCGTGGGTTGTTGGTGATGTCATTGGATGCTGCATAGATTTGGATTGTGATCAGATCTCTTTCTATCGAAATGGTATCTCACTTGGAGTGGCGTTTCATGCGATTCGCAAGATAAGGCCCGGATTTGGGTATTATCCAGCAATTTCTCTTTCTCAAGGTGAAAGATGTGAATTAAACTTTGGGTCCCGACCATTTAAGTACCCTATTGAAGGCTATCTCCCCATTCAATCACCATCCTCTGTCACTTTATTTGCTACTCAGTTGCTGAGGTGCTTGTCAAGGCTTTTGGATATGCAAAGTATGGAACGGGATGAGCATTATTCTATTGAGAAATTGAGGAGATTGAGGACACTTGTTTCATTTGAAGAACTTTTTGATCCAGTATCTCAAGGGATATGTGAGGAATTTTTCCATTTACTTGAAACTGATGCTGGGAGTGTGGAGTATATAGGCTGGGGTCCATTTCTGTCACTCATGATGGAAGTGTTTGGAGTGCAGGCACCACATGACTATTCAAGCCTGGATAAAGCGGTCGATGTCTTTCTAAAATTTGAAGGATCCCATTTGTTATTTGAGCACCTGATAGGTGCCCTTTCATGTGGCTGCAAAACAAGGTCGTTGGTTCTCACTGAGTGCCCATATTCAGGATCATATTCTTATCTTGCATTGGCATGTCATATCTTAAGACGGGAAGAATTGATGGTGCTGTGGTGGAAGTCATCAGATTTTGAATTCTTGTTTGAAGGATTTTTGTCACAGAAGTCCCCAAACAAACAGGATCTTGAATGCCTAATGCCTTCTGTATGGTGGCCTGGTTCATGTGAAGACGTTTCCCATGAGAGTGGCATGATCTTGACAACTACCGCTTTGTCCAAAGCAATCAATAAGGTGCATTTTTAACCACAGTTTATATTTTCATTATAACTATAAGTCTATATGAGTGTTCTAGTTTATCCTTAATAAAAGATTTGAAAAATGGTAATGGAAAGGAGAATAATTCTTTTTAAAGCACTGATCATATAATTCCAAGCATAGAGTTCAATCGTTTTCTGCTATTGTATTAAAGGGAGGGAATGTTCATGAGTTTTTACTTTCTTTTCAGCTTGCTAGAGTGTAATTAGGGGTCTCTTTTGTATACTACCTGTGTACATGGGCTTTGCCTAGTTGCATTCAATCAATAAAATTTTATTACTTATAAAAAAAAATATATAATTCCAAGCATAGAAGAAAGCCAAGTATATATTTTTTAAATAGTATTAAATCTTTATTGATAGGCACAAAAGGTACAATGAAGTACACATGGATACTTTACCCAAAAGAGCTAGCCATACTATAGTTGGGATAACCACATTAATAGTTGTATTAACAGTTATTCCATTCTCAAATTTGTATTGTTGGCTACTTTTTTTAAGTGGTATTGTCAATTATTGTGGCAGTAAAAATTAGTTAAGCACCATGGATGTGAACAACCCAGTGGTTCATAATTGAAAAGGAAATCCTCTAAGAATATTGTACTATGATAACATCCTTAAGTCACCTCTCATCATCTCATCATGCCGTAGAAGTAAGCACATAATAGTTCAACAACAAATAGATAAAGTACTCAACTGTTCATGATTGGAAAAAAAATTGGTAAAGATCTTCTATTATAATAACATTCTTGAATTTAGCATCATTATCTTAGGGCTGGTTTGGATAGTGAGTTGAGATGAGATGATTTGAGATGGTTTGTGAATAGTAGTAAGATGGTTTGTGAATAGTAGTGAAATGGTTTGAGTTAAAATGTTTTATGGGGTTTTGGGAAAGGAGAGAAAAAGGAATAAAAATATTATAAAGTTAAAATATTGTTAAAATATAGTTTTTTAATATTATTTTTGTTTTGAGATTTCAAAAAGTTGAATTGTTTGTTATGTTTTGTTTGTAAGTTTGAGAAAGTTGTAATAATTGGGTAATGATTAGATGAAAAAGTTAAAGATTTGAAATTGAAAAGTGTGTGTGTGTGGTGTTTGGATATTGAGATGAGATGAGATGAGATTTGATGGGATGGGATGGGATGAGATTGAAGCATCTCTCGATCCAAACCAAGCCTTATTCGACTAGCACTTTTATAGAACGTTTTCGTGAATAACCGATCATGAAATAAACGCACAAGTTTATGGGCTAATAATGTGCGGTGTGGCTGCCTTATAAGTTGAATTGGTAACATTGTTTTAGGCAGGCAAAGTGAATGGAGATACTTGTTTGACCTATTAATGGATTTTTTGGTGGAAAATTAGTAATATAAACGGGTGATACAAAGTGATATAAAACATGTAGCCTTGACATACCAAAAATAAAACAGCATAGCTCTCTGACCGAGTTGGTCTTTCACAGAATTCATCCCTGGACTGTTGAAAGCTTACCAGAAGTAAGCTGATAATCATATCAAAGATTGGAAGGAAATATGTAGATGAAAAGGGCAAGAGAGTAAAAAGGTTTAAATGAGCTCATGCTTCAAAGCTTCTCTCGTCAAAGTTGTTTTCGTTCCCATCCAAATCATCAACAACTACTAATGTATCGGATCTTTGTTTCACATCACTGCAAAGTTAATTAGTTTCATATTAAAATAGCATATATTTACCTCTAATTATCAAGACAAGAAAAAGGCATTGGTCTGAACTGGCCACAAACTGATGTTATTTGAGGGACGCAGATCAGTTAAATGTTTATTTATATGGAATGTTCTGAATAAAGTTAAGTTATCATCATTTATCTGTATTCTCGAAGTTCTTTATACAAGAGTTTATCAAGGTTGAGGCTTGACATTGTGGTGCGAAATATTCAATATTGACTACTTGTATGCTATGGGTTCCCTTGAATTGTATTCTTCTAAGGCATATGCAGGGGCAACATTATGTTGATTAATTTGTTTGGATTCTAGCTCTACAATTTTTCATATTAATTCATAACTGAAAGGTACCTATTTTATTTGCAGATAGAAGAGAAGCATAGGGACCTCTGTCGCTTGGTCATTCAATTCATACCGCCTCTAACACCTCCTCAGTTGCCTGGTTCAGTTTTTAGGACATTTGTACAGAATCTTTTATTAAAGAAAAGAGGTGCAGATCATAATGTACTGCCACCTGGAGTTTCAAGCAATTCTGTTCTTGTTTCTTTGTTCACAGTTATCCTCCATTTCCTATCTGAAGGATTTGGCATGAGGGATATCTGTGGCTGGTTGAAGAGCTGTGAAATGGTTGACCTCAATATTGGTTTTCTTCACAGGGGTGGTCAGCGAAGTTTTCCTATGTACTTATTTTTAAAAAATGATCCTCATCGAACTGACATATCTAGGCTTGGAGGATCATTCAGTCATGTATTGAATTCAAACCCTTCAAATAATGAGGAAGCAGAAGTGATCAGGTGGGAGGAAGGCTGTATGGATGACGAAGAAACCAGAGTTACTCATTCAACCTGGCAGAAACCATGTTGCTGTTCAAGTTCAAGTTATGATGACTTCACTAGAATCTCAAAGGATCCAATTAGATATACAGCTAAAAGTTCTACAGGCCATTGCAACCATATTCCAGAGAGATCTGCTCATGTTGCTGCAGAATGTAGTGCTGGAAGTTTGACTGATGAGATAGTGGATAAACCTAGCTCCAGTGAACAATCTGAATCTGAACTTGGTTATCGCCCAGTCCAACATGTTGTGATTGTACCCCAGGAGAATGGTGTTTCTTCAGCTATGCTACAAGAAGAAGAACTTCTAGATGCTTTGCTGCTGTTGTATCACATAGGTCTTGCACCAAACTTTAAGCAGGTAAGGATACCAGGGAAAATATCCTTTTTAAATGATGCACGAGTTTTATTGTTGATTGTAAATGTAGCATCTGCATTGAATCTTTTTTTATAAGTAGCATCCGCAGACTGCATTTTATATATATATATATATATACATAAAGGATAAGTAGCATCTCCATTGATATTAAGAGTGGTATGCCTTGTTCTTTTCCTTTGCCAATCACCCATTTTTTTTATAATTAATAAGAGATTTTATTACCAAGAATAAGCATAGCCTAAGTACACAGGAAGTATACAAGAGGAAATACCTACATACACTCGAGAAACTGAAAAAAGACTAAAGCAAATCGAGAAAATCATCTCTATTCAATACAAGAGCCTTAGCCCACAAACTCAAAGTATTAAAGAAAAACTCCCTAAGTGCTCCCATTGAGTGTTCTTTGTCTTCAAAACACCTCCCATTCCTCTCCAACCATAAGCACCACATCAAACACAAGGGGATCATCTTCCAAATGGCAGCAGCACGTTGTCTTCCCTCAAAACCTTTCTAACAAGCAAGAAAATCCACCACTTGCTTAGGCATCACCCAAGCAATTCCCGTCCTACCAAAAATCTCATTCCACAATATCTTGGCCACCCCATTTTAAAAATATCTAAGCTGCATTGTCAAGGCAAAAGGGAAAACTACAAAAAGCTTGAAATAAAAATAGATTAAGAATTTGCATCTTCTGACTAAGGGTCCAAGTCCCCATGGACTCATATCCATCAGCAGTGTAATTGTGATTATGAACAGTTGATGAAGCTCAAAAACTTCTAACAGCTAATGTCAAGAGTAAATTTTGTTATCAATGTCACTGATTTCCTTTTTGCATCAAAAGGTAATTCTTAACTTGATATGATTATGATTTCTTGATAAGTAATTTATAAGCTTATGTGGAAATGTACACTTTCAATTAACTTTTAATCTGATCTCCATGTTCCAAAAGTTAGTATCTTTGGTAGAAGCATGACATGAAATTAAGCTAGGGTAGTTACTAGTGGCCCTTCTACAATGCATATAATCCATGTTGTAATTATATCTTTGCCAGCACTAGCTTAATGACTTTGTATCCTTATATTGGAGGCTACTGTGCACAAGATAAATCTGTAACCTTTTGGTTTTGGCTGAAACTTGATACAATGCTGGTTGGATATTACAAGAGGTCAAAGTGGGTCTTTTTTTAAGAAAGCTGATATAAGTTGCTGCATGCTATTTTGGGAATGGATCGGTTTGACAATTGCTTGCCACCAATGTTAGGAGTTTAGGAGTTTTTTTTTGGAAGACTTTATTTATGTGGGCCATTGCTTTAGATTTGAATGGTCTCAACTTCCATGACTTCCCTGTAACTGTTTCTAGTTCCTAAATTGGTGTATTCACATGTATACTTCCAGTGTACCTAAGCTATGCCTACTTTCTGATCAATAAAATATCTTATTACTTATAAAAAAAAAATGTTAGCCTTCCTTTGGGTTCTCCATGTCCTGTACAGTTTCCCCTTAGTTGAGTGGTTGACCATTCTATATCATCTTTCTTTTACCTATTATGTTCTTAGACCTATATTTGGGATATTCTCTGGCTATTTCTCCTCGTCTCAAGTTTTCTGAGCATGCCATGCCTAAAATGCCATTGTCAGTAGAGTCCCAATTATGTATGGTGCAACAAGTTTCAAATATTTGAAGAAACACACTCAAGTTTGTCTGATCTTAAGGTTTGTATTGATGCAAACTTAGAAACATCATGGCCACATCTTAACATTTCTATTGTTGCACATGCTTAACATGCTCAACTTTGCCTTTTGCATAGTTGTTCGATCAGTCTGGAACAGGTGGAATTGTGCGTAACTGCATTATTTATTTCCGTTTTTATGCCATCTTACATATGTCTGCATTATTTATAAAAGAATTACTGATGTCGAGATTAACATGGTGATTTGTTGATTTAGAGTACCTTTTATATGGTGATTATACCTTTGTAATAAGTGGTGTTGCTCAAAGGTGAAACTGACTTTTTGGTGATCTGTGCTCATAGGTGAAACTACCTTTATTTTGCAGTGTTTCTTGATTTGAGCACTTTTTTTTTTTTTTTTTTTCAATTTACTAATTGCAAATTCCCTTTTTTATATGCTTAGGTGTCACTCTTGTATATATCCTGTGTACTTGGGCATCTTCTTGTGTTCTTAATGGAGCTTGCTTCAATGACTTTCTTGTATCTCTTTCTAGCTCCTTTTTATGTAACTACGTGTATGCCGTTTGTATACCTCCTGTGTACTTGGGTTATGCCTATTTACTTCTATTAATAAAATGTTTACTTACAAAAAAAAACTTCTATTAATAAAATGCTATCTTACTTATAAAAAAATTATATCCTGTGTACTTGGGTTATGCCTATTTCTTATCAATTAAAGTCTTATTTACTGATAAAAAAAGAAATATTCCCTTTTTTAAAGCATTTTCAGTCATGTACACTGTGATACCCCCCCATGGGTATAGATGGTGTACCGTGTATGCAATCCCATATTGTTTGGGAGGGAGAATTTTTTGCTCTTTATAATGATTTCAATGGGGCTCCAATTGTACCATTGATCAGTCATTTTGGAGTGGCCCAGATGTGGCTTGGGCCTTCCTTGAGGCGTTACATACACTACCCAAGACCTTTCACGCATGTGCACCAACCCATTACTGAATAATCTGACTTGTAGTTTTTGCATTTTTTGGTTGCTTTGAAATACTTCAAATTATCTGAAGTAAATTTTTCGGATTGTAGGCATCATATTACATGTCTCATCAGTCGCAGTCAATCTCTGTGCTGGATGAAACTGATAAACAGATAAGAGAAGGAACTTGCAGTGAGCAATTAAAGCGTTTGAAAGAAGCCCGCAATTGTTATCGTGAAGAAGTTATTGATTTCGTAAGACATTGTACATGGTAAGATGAGCATGAGGAGATCTTTGTGAAGTTCAATTTGGCTTGTGTTTATTTTTCACTTCCCTTATCCCCCCCCCACAAAAAAAAAAAAGAAAAAAGAAAAAAAGAAAGGAAAACAAACCTGTTTATTAATGTTTTCCTGGTCATGGCCACATTAAGACATTAAGATTTCCACATCTTTTTTAGTATAGGCTATAAATTGATACTGTAAGTAAAGCGTAAGCCTTATGCTTGATTTGTATTTGCGGCTATGTCTATACTCATTTTGGTGTGCAACTATTGATAAGTTGTAGCTAGGAATTATCCACATTAAATACCTGCATCTCTTCTATCTTTCCCTCTCCTAATTGGGCATATTAAGTAAAAAAAAAGTTAAAAGAATTATTATATGTGCCACAATTTCTTTTTTCCCCCATTACTCATAAAAAATTCTTTTCCCCCCTTATTAATATCTGTTGGCGAAGTTCAACATAAGTCTAAATGGAGCTGACATGGGTTCATATACTGGTTAGGCCTCACCACCATAATGTTGAGACTCTAACTATACCATAATGGACATACTTTTGATTACGATGTCTTGATAATTTTCAAGTCTTCTTTCTGTTACCGATTACCAGTTAGTAATCGGTCATGTAGATAGTCAAAGAGTGATGTTAGATCTAAAGGTGTCGACGATGAAAACTTCTGTTTTCTTCTTCTGTTGAGGTTTCGGTGCATCCAGTGTTGTGTTAGTGTTGCTATTAGTGTGTTATGGGTTCTTCAAAAGTAGTGCTTATTGAATCCAAGGCTTTTGAGATAGTTAGGGAGGGGAGGTTTGTCCATATAACAGAGAAAGGTTGGAAGGTGGTGAAGGAGATTAGTCTGGGAATAGGCACGACAAGGTGGTTCCTACATGCCTTGGAGGATAGCTTGAAGGCTGGGAGGCAGGGGTATTATTCTGCTCATAGAGATGGTGACAGGGGCTATGTTGCTCAGCGTCGCCTTAACTCACGAGGCTGCTTCATGGCGTTGATGGAATATGGGGGGGTGGGTATCGAAAATTCCTATTCATTCCAGAGGATAGGGAAGGAAGGGGGTGGAGGCGCTGGAGGTGGTTAGTTGTGCAGGTCCTCCTCTGCCTCCATATCAGCCTACATCTCGGTCTTACAGGGAGGTGCTGCAGCTCAGAGGTAGTGGTTGGGTTAGCCATCACTTTGACACATCAATAGGCTCGAGAGGGGTAGGCCTGCAAAGGGATGTCGCTGTTCCTGTAGAAGATCAAACGAGGATGGTAGAAGGCAGAAGGGTTGTCGGTCTGCTTGAGGAAAGCGTGTTGTGTGCTTTACAGGAAATGAAAAGTCAAGTGGATTTGTTACAAGCTAATATAGCTTGGATGATACAGTGCGCAGATTAAAGGGCTGGGAGTGGGCTTGGGTAAGTCTGCGGGCTATGGTCCAAGTGGGTCTCAGGTGCTGCCTAAGGCTAATGGGCAATTAAAGATGGGTCAGGTTCAGACTAGTGGGCCTCAGACTGGGAGTGTGGGCCAGGGAGGAGAGGCCGAATTAAAGGGGAAGAAAGCTGTAAATGGGCTGGGCCTGAATAGAAGCCTACTTCGGGTTTGGCAGGAGAAAGGCTCGAAATCCAGGATTTCGGGTATGATGGAGGGGCCCGAATCATCCACTTCAAGCCCGAGTCTCGGGCTGGGTCTGGCACAGATAGGGGCGACGGCCTGCGGCGCCTCAAGTGGTGGTCCGGCAGTGGCCTCAGAGTTGCCTGAAGTGGTGGTGGGAGACAATAAAGACGGCGATGAACCTGTTTCTGCCGCTGAAGGTGCTGGTGTTGCTCGGGGAGGGTCACCTCTTCATGGGGTGTCTCAGTCTCCTTCGGTAGACCCTGGGTCACCTTCATTTTTGGTCCAGACACAGTTAAAACCGTGGGGGGAAGAAGATATGGCTTTCGGTTTTGAGGGAGCTAGTGAAGAGTTGGCTCACGGAGATGAAGGAGAAGGTATGTTGACATTATTTGACCCTTGCAAATATTCTTCTGAGGGAGAGGAGGCTGTAGGAGAGGAGAGGATCCTACTCCGTTAAGTATGGTTCCTCCTAGTATTTCCTCGGACTGGGTTCTGAAAAAAGTAGAGGAACTTCAGAGCTGTATGGGGATCTCGTGTGTGGGCTATGAAGAGCAGTTTAAGGCTTTGATTATAGCCATAGAGGCAGGTCAGCATGGAGCAGGGTCGAGAAGAGATAGGGAGCTAAAGAGGTTGATGTGGTCCATTAATTATTATGGAAAGGAGGGGAGTGCGAGTCGTGGAAGAAACAAGGGGAGGGGTGGCATAGTTGATAAATGAAGCCCAAAATATTGAGTTGGAATGTGAGGGGGCTGAACGAGATTAATAAACGCCTTAGAATAAGAGCTTTATTAAGGCAATGGAAAGTAGACATCATTTGTTTGTAGGAAACGAAGTTGAAGCTTGTCAATCATAGCATTATTAGGAGCATATGGAGCTGCCCATATGCAGGTTGGACTTACTTACCCTCGATTGGGGCCTCGGGAGGTATTTTGATTATGTGGGATAAGAGGGTGGTGGAGAGCTTTGATGTGTGTGGGGGAGTTTTCGGTAGGGTGTTTGTTTAAAAATGTTGACGATGGTTTCCTTTGGGCCTTTGCTGGGGTTTATGGTCCTAATTTGGATAGGGAAAGGCGGATGCTTTGGGATGAGCTGGCTGGTCTTTGTTCTTGGTGGGGTGCTCCATGGTGTATTGGAGGAGATTTTAATGTGACAAGATTTTCCAGTGAAAGATCAGGGGAGGGACGCCAAAATCAAGCTATGGTGGATTTTTCAGATTTCATTTTTGACTCAGGCCTTATGGATATACCCCTAATGGGAGGGGAGTATACTTGGTCTAACCATTTTTCTTGGTCAAGACTGGACAGGTTTCTCATTTCCCCATCATGGGAACTTCAATATCCAGTTGTAAGCCAAAAAAGACTCCCGAGAATTTGTTCCGATCATTTTCCTGTAATGCTTGATGGTGGTGGTATCATAGGGGGTAGAAGGCCATTCAAGTTCGAGAATATGTGGTTAAAAAATGAGGGTTTTGTGGATTTGGTTAGACAATGGTGGAGTTCCTATTTATTTGAGGGCAATCCGAGCAATGTGTTGGCCAGGAAATTGAAAGTTTTGAAAATGAATTTGAAGATATGGAATGAACATGTGTTTGGTGATGTACCTTACAGATGAAAAGCTTGACACGAGCTACAAAGCTTGGAGGGTGTAGGAGTCGAGAACAACTGTAAAGAGCAAGTAGTTTCTAAACTTGAAAGATTGATTTTATTGGAGGAGATTTCGTGGAGACAGAAGTCAAGGGCTCTATGACTTCGGGAAGGGGATAAATGTACTAAGTTTTTTCACCGTATGGCTAATGCACATAGAAGGTTTAATTCTATAGTCTTTGAATATTGAGGGAGTTGCATCCTCTGATCAGGTCGTGTTGAAGGATTTTGTGGTTGGTCATTTTGAAAATTTGTTGTCAGAATCTCATACATGGAGGCCTACGGTAGATGGCCTAGTTTTTGAGGGCATTGGTCAAAATAGCATGACGTGGCTGGAGAGACCTTTTAAAGAAGAGGTAATTCTAGTAATCAACAAAATGAACAAAGATAAAGCCCCAGGCCCGGATGGTTTCAATTTGGTTTTTTTTCAGACTTGCTGGGAGGTGGTAAGAGAGGATGTTATATTGGTTTTTCAGGAATTCTTCACTTAATGCAAATTTGAAAAAAGCTTAAATGCGACTTTTATTGCTCTAGTCCCAAAAAAGGCTGGTGCAATGGAGATACAAGACTTTAGACCGATTAGTCTCGTGGGCAGCAAGTATAAGATATTGTCAAAGGTTCTTGCTAATAGGATGAGCACAATCATGGAAAAGATTATCTCTAAATCTCAAAATGCTTTTGTGAGGGGGCGACAAATTTTAGACTTGGTTCTTATTGCCAATGAATGTTTGGACAGCAGAATCAGGTCGGGAGTTCCAGGTCTTCTATGCAAAATAGACATAGAGAAGGCATATGATCACGTTAATTGGGATTTCTTGATATACATGTTGAGTAGATGTGGTTTTGGGGAAAAATGGAGGATGTGGATAAGGCATTGTGTGTCTACGGTTTGTTTCTCGGTCTTGGTAAATGGTGATCCTGTGGGGTTTTTTAACAGTTCGCGGGGACTACGACAAGGTGATCCATTATCACCCCTTTTATTCGTTCTAGTAATGGAGGCTCTAAGTAGGATGGTGTCTGCAGCAATAGGGGGAGGATTTTTTTCAGGATTTTCAGTGGGAGCTTCATACGGTCATACCATTATTTCTCATCTTTTGTTTGCAGATGATACCTTGCTGTTTTGTGAGGCCAATGCAGGACATATTCAATCTCTGAAGGCCATCCTACTCTGTTTTGAAGCTGTATCTGGGCTGAAAATTAATCTTGCCAAGACAGAGATGGTAGCAGTGGGAGACGTAAGCAATATTAGGGGGTTGGCTAGCATCTTGGGTTGTACAGTTTCTTCGTTGCCGTTGAAGTACCTTGGGCTTCCATTGGGGGCTGCTTTCAAAGCCAAGTCTATTTGGGAGGGGGTGCTAGAAAAATTTGAGCGTAGGTTGGCCGGATGGAAAAAGTTGTATTTAACAAAAGGGGGGCGGATTACACTTATTAAGAGTACTTTATCCAACCTTCCAACGTACTACTCATCTTTATTTCCTCTTCCCGCTAGTATTGCAACTAGAATAGAGAAGCTTCAACGTGATTTTTTATGGAGTGGCATAGGAGATGAGTTTAAGTTTCACTTAGTGGGATGGGACAAGGTTTGCTCTCCTATGAGGGATGGTGGGCTGGGGGTTCGAAATGTGAGGGCTTTTAACAAGGCATTACTAGGTAAATGGTTGTGGCGTTATAATTATGAGGGAGAAGCTTTATGGAAAGGGGTGATTGACACGAAGTATGGGAGTGAACTGGGGGGGGGGGTTGGTGTTCTAAAGAGGGCCGAGGGACATATGGAGTGGGGCTATGGAAGTACATACGCAAAGTTTGGTGCTTTTTTGCTAGTAATACTCGATTGTGCTTGGGGGATGGTAGTAGGATCAGCTTTTGGAAGGATGTGTGGGTGGGTGACACGGCTTTGAAGGATGCTTATCCAACAATTTTTAGCATTGCAAGGGATAAGGAAGCCATGGTGGCCGATCTGCGGGTACATCATCAAGGTTCCCAGGAGTGGAACATTAATCTTACTCGGGAGGCTCATGATTGGGAAGTGAATATCCTGGTGGAATTTTTCAATTTGCTGTATAATACTGTTATTGCACCAACCAAGGCAGCATTCTTTGTATGGACAGCAGCTCTAGGGAAGATTTTGACCATTGATAACCTTAGAAGACGTGGTTTAATCATCACGAATTGGTGCTGTTTGTGTAGAAATAGTGGTGAAACGGTGGACCATCTACTTTTACATTGTGAGTTTGTTAGAGGTATCTGGAACTATTTTTTTAGCAAACTGGGAGTCGCATGGGTAATGCCAGACAGGGTGGTTGAACTTCTAGCATGTTGGAGAGGGATCACTGAGACATCACAGATTGCAGCCGTATGGAAGATGACCCCTATTTGTATTTTTTGGTGTATTTGGAGTGAACGAAATGAGCGACTTTTTGAGGATCATGAACGTTCCTTGGAAGAGTTTCGTAGTTTTTTCTGGAAGACTTTGTTTCTGTGGGTCATTGCTTTAGATTTCAATGGTTCCAGCTTCCATGATTTCCTTTTAACCGTTTCTAGTTCTTAAATAGGTGTATGTCTTTGTATACTCCTAGTGTACTTGGGCTATGCCTATCTTTCTATCAATGAATTTCTTATTACCTATAAAAAAAATGATGTCTTGATAAAGATGGTGATGTTGACATAGGTTGTTTTCTAGATGGCCTTTATCCTTTAAACAAAACTATGGCCAATTTCTGGAATGTGCTGATACTTCACGTCTTTATTCTGTTGTATTTTATATCTTCCTGTTCATTTGTGGCTGCCGTTTGTTTGAATCTAGGCCTGTTAATTTAGCTGCAGTGTTAATAGGTAATTTGCAATAATTTCAATTTTTGTAGTTTTAGATGGACATTTTTTTATAAGTATGTTTTAGATGGACACGTGCTTGCCCTTTTCATTAAATGTTTGTAGTTTTCTATGCCATTGATTTTGCTTGGGTTATTTATGGCCCAATGATAGTCTTTTGGTTCGTATACACTTCTTTTTTTTTTTTTTTTTTTTGGGGGGGGGGGGGGGGTAGCTGACATATTATCATGCATGGTGTTCTATAGTGATCAAGGATGCCTGGTTTTATGGAATGATACTTGGACATAAATATGTGCTTCAGAGCCCAGGCCCATGTGGGTTCTTTTATTGGTTATTGTCTTTCTCCCTTTTTGTAATTTTTTAACTGAGAAGATGTTTTGTGTGCGGATGCTCTGATTAATATTTTATCATGATGTTGGAATATGAAAAACATCAAAGCTTTGTTTGGGACTATAAGGTCCTTACTATGACGTTGATAATTTTACTTTTTAACTTTTGTTAATAAAACTTATTTTATATAAAGATTTTTAAGAAAGTGACAGCTCACCTTGTGATTTGAAAAACTTGGTTTGCATTTGTACCCTTAGTTTCTAATTTACTTCAATGGTTTACAGGTATCGCATCTCTCTTTTTTCCCAATGGAAGCAGAGAGGGATGTATGCAATGTGCATGTGGATTGTCCAATTGCTTCTGGTTCTTAGCAAAGTGGATTCCTTGTTCTTTTACATCCCTGAATTTTATCTGGAAACTCTGGTATATAAAATCTTTATTCAGCATGAAACTTTGTAAAATCATGTTATATCACAGATATAGGTATTGCATAGAGTATGTATAACTTGTTTCCTTGTTCATCACCCACACATATGGTACATTACTGATCTTTTTTTTTTTCAAATATATATATATTTTTCTTCTAGCAATAAATTTGATTTGTCTTGAGCCATTTTTGAATGTGTGAGTTGCCATTTTATGACTCAAAAAGAAGAAAAAGGGTTGTGTGTTATGTCAAAGGATTTAGACATACCACATATGGCAAGTAGTATTAACATTTAATGAGAAAGTACTTGCCAATAGGATGAGGCGATGAGCACAATCATGGATAAGATGGTAGGTTAGGAGAGTGAAATGAGAATTTATGGTTTTAGATGAAAGTTTAAAATATTATTATTGTTTTGGAATTTGAAAAAATTGAATTGAGATTTGAAAAAATTGAATTGTTTATTATATTTTGTATGAGAGTTTGGGAAAGTTGTAATGAAAGATGAGATGAGATGAGATGAGAATTTTGTGTCTCATCCCATGCCCCAAACATATCCTAATGCCGTGAGAGGTAGACAAATATTGGATTCGGTTCTTATAGCTAATGAGTGTTTAGACAGCAGGCTCAAGTCGGGATTACTGGGTATTTTATGTAAATTGGACATGGAGAAGGCCTATGACCGCGTCAATTGGGATTTTCTGTTCTATTTGTTTCGTAGATGTGGATTTGGGGAAAGATGGAGGGGGTGGATGAGACATTGTGTGTCAACGTCTCGCTTCTTGGTTTTGGTAAATGGTGATCCTGTGGGTTTCTTTAATAGTTCGCGGGGGGTACGACAAGGCAATCCACTATCACCACTTTTATTTGTCCTTGTGATGGAGGCTATCTACCATGACTCCATCACTATTTCTCATTTCCTGTTTGCAGATGATACGTTTTTGTTTTATGAGGATAATGCAGGACATATTCAATCTTTGAAGGCTATCTTACTTTGTTTTGAAGCGGTGTCCGGGTTAAAGATAAATCTTGCTAAAATGGAGATGGTTGCAGTGGGTGATGTAAGAAATATTAGGGGGTTGGCCAACATATTGGGATGTGTGGTCTCTTCGCTGCCATTGAAGTACCTTGGTCTCCTGTTGGGAGCAACTTTTAAAGCTAAGACAATTGGAGGTGTTAGAGAAATTAGAGCGTAGGCTGGCCGGGTGGAAAATGTTATACTTATTGAAAGGGAGGCGAACCACTCTTATTAAGAGCACTCTATCCAACTTTCCCATATATTTCTTGTCTTTATTTTCCCTTCCAGTGAGCATTGCATCTAGGATTGAGAAACTCCAACGTGATTTCCTGTGGAGTGGACTAGGTGATGAGTTTAAATTTCACCTATTTGGATGGGATAATGTGTGTACTCCTATGAGAGATGGTGGTTTGGGGGTCCATAATGTGAGGGCCTTTAATAAGGCTCTATTAGGGAAATGGTTGTGGTGTTATAATCACGGAAGGGAAGGCTTATGGAAAAGGGGTGATTGATGCGAAGTATCGGAGTGCAAGGGGGGCTGGTGTTCTAATGAGGGTAAGGGGGCATATGGTGTGGGGTTATGGAAGTCTATACGGAAAGGTTGGGGGGCTTTTTCGAGTAATACTAAGTTGTGTTTGGGGGATGGCAGTAGAATAAGCTTTTGGCATGATGTGTGGGTGGGAGATACGGCTCTTAAGGTTGCTTATTTCAATATCTTCAGAATTGCATGAGAAAAGGAAGTTATGGTGGCTGACGTGAGGGCAATTAGTCATGATTCACAGGAGTGGAACATCAACCTCACTAGGGAGGCACATGATTGGGAAGTGAGTGCTCTGGTGGATTTTTTAATCTGCTGTATAACACCACTTCTGTTGTTACAGCTAAGGACAAGATGGAATGGAGACCTTCTAGGAAAAGGAAATTCTCGGTACGCTCTTTCTATGACATGCTTACAGTTCAATCTACCCTTGGAAGAACATATGGAGGAGTAAAGCACCTCCCAAGGTTGTGTTCTTTGTTTGGACGGCAGCTTTAGAGAGGATTCTAACCATTGATAATCTAAGAAGGCGTTGACTTATAATTACGGACTGGTGCTGTATGTGCATAAATAGTGGTGAAACGGTAGATCATTTACTCTTACATTGTGACTTTGCATGGGACATATGGAATTTTTTCTTCAGCAGAATGAGATTAGCATGGGTAATGCCGGGAAGGGTGGTTGAACTACTAGCTAGCTGGAGAGGGATCATAGGGACACCACAGATTGCAGCTGTGTGGAAGATGGTCCTATTTGTATTTTTTGGTGTATTTGGAGCGAAAGAATAATAGACATTTTGAGGATCATGAACTTTCCTCATAGGAGTTTAAGAGTTTTTTCTGGAAGACTTTATTTATGTGGGCCATTGCTTTAGATTTAAACGGTCTTAGCTTCCATGATTTTCTTGTAATAGTTTCTAGTTCTTAATTTGGTGTACTCACATGTATACTTCTGGTGTAGCTAGGCTATGCCTATCTTTATATCAATCAAATTTCTTCTTACTTATAAAAAAAAAACATTTAATGAGAAATTTTGCTGATAACATTTGTATTTGCTTCATTTCAGTTTTCACTCAAGCACTCTGCACGTATAGAGTTGATGATATTTTGTTTCCATTAACCTTATTATCAATTGCTATTGTCTATGCAGGTTGACTGCTTTCATGTGTTGCGGAAGAGTGATCCTCCGTTTGTTGCACCTGCGATATTTGTCAAGCAGGGACTTGCTTCATTTGTATGTCTCATCTGTTAATCTTCTTCTTCTTCTTCCTTGTATAATTTGGCATGACAGTGGTGTATGATCTTGATATCTGCAACATGATTGATTATCAATTAAAATTGTTCTTTCTTATTAAAATAATATAATACGAATGATATAAACAAGTACAGGTTTCACTCTCTTGTAAAAAGCCTTTAGCACATACTTATGCGTCTTCATATCCTAAAAGGCGACCAAATTTTATGAAGCTTCTAAATTTTCATTACAAGGTTGTGAAACCATGGGCATGGTATATTTTGACCTGCTTACATGTAGCTTTTGAATTATTATGAGACATGATGCACTGACTTCCTAGTTTATATCTTCCTTATTACTTGGGCCATTTGTTCAGGTGACAGATTCACGATGTTTTCTTTATTCAGAATGTTTAATGTATTCAATAATGTGAGTCAGTTAAGTTTATATGAGATGTTTTGTGGACCAGGTTACCTTTGTAGTAGTCCACTTCAATGACCCAAGGATATCAAGTGCAGATCTTAAGGATCTTCTCCTCCACTCCATATCGGTACTGGTACAGTACAAGGAATATTTGGCAGCTTTTGAGAGCAATGAAGCAGCAATACACATCTTGCCAACAGCATTGATTTCAGCATTTGATCAGAGATCCTGGATCCCAGTAACCAACATTCTTCTGCGATTATGTAGGGGTTCTGGATTTGGTTCTTCCAAGCATGGGGAATCATCATCATCTGTGGTTTTCCAGGTGAATAGTTACCCCTTTTTTTGATATATGACTTTTTAGTTACCCATTAGAGCCACTTCTGACCAGTTATGCTGTTTGGCCTTTTCATTCTTGAAGAGATTGCTACGGGAAGCTTGCATCAATGACAAAGATCTGTTCTCGG
The DNA here is from genome assembly GCF_001411555.2 of Juglans regia. Classification (NCBI taxonomy): domain Eukaryota; kingdom Viridiplantae; phylum Streptophyta; class Magnoliopsida; order Fagales; family Juglandaceae; genus Juglans; species Juglans regia. Next base: position 9,026,940 of record NC_049910.1, read on the forward strand.
CTTTCCTCAACCGCCTATTTAACACTCTCAGTTGGACAATGACTGAATTCTCCGTTTCCATGCGTGAAATGCAAGAAAAATTCCAGGTATGGTTAATCTGGTTCCTATGGAAAATGTGATACTTTCTTTTCTCAATCATATTAATTTTCTTTTGTGTTTGTTCCAAAACCTGTTTATTATTTAGGAGGTATTTTCTTGAATTTCTTCTTATTTCATACAACATGCCATAATAAAGAGCTTTAACAGTGTGGGAGCACCACAGTAACTGTGGAAGGACTTAAAAAACAACCATCCCTGGGGGGAGAGGGGATGGGTGCACTGTGAGATGAGAATGTTAAGAATGTTTTTTGGAGGATCCAAAACAAATGGAAGAAGTAGCTATTAAGTGGATTGGGAGTACAGCAGCTGATCCCTATCTTTTGAGTTAATTTGGCCAATGATGATAATATATACGTAATGACCAAGGTAGCAAAATGCTGGGGATGTTGGTGTTGGTTGCACTGCTGTTTAGCATAATGATTTCTTTTTTTAAAAATCAAATTGTAAACCTGGAACTAACGTTCATCTGGATTTCACTCAGCATTGACTAATTGGAACCACAGAGTGCAAACCTGGGTAACCTACAGTAATCATATGGACATCCATTTTTCTTGTCCCTTTTCCCGTTGCTTGGCCTGTTTTTAGTGCTGGGATGTGCTGTGCAAAGTATGAAGTGACAACATTGAATACATAAGATTCTTGGGGCAATGTTGGAATTGAACTAACACATGGAGAAGATGAATGTATATTTTAGTATTTTCACCTGCTTTTTGAGTGCATGACTAAATTAGAACCTCAAAAGTAGGATATGATCAAATAGTAAGTGATCAGAAACAAAATGACACTCTCCCACCAGAATCTCTTCCCTTAAGCTTAGTAGTGGTGGCCTGTTGTAAGGTTCAGACGAACTTGCCAACAGATTTGATAAATGTGCTGGAAACATAAATCCCCAGATGAACTCAATTGGACCATCTATCCCAAATCTCCCTGTGATACACAATTTTCCCTAATTTTTGAATCTTAAGACATCTTTCCATCACAGCAGACAGACATTTTTTTTGTCTCAATTATACATAGTAACTAGTTGTGCACCGCATGGGCAAATTATTGATTAAGATTGCACCATTTATATAGATAGGTACAAACAAAAAAAATTAAGATTTTAGTTTTTGTTTTGTATAAAAAAGTTAGGTTTAAAGCAGTTAAAATAATTTCTTTGTACCAAGGGCTATATTTGCATCGATTTTTGCTGCTTACTCAGCCTTTTAAATACATAAACCCAGCCCAGAGAAAAAAGGAAAAAAAGAAAAGTCAAAACGTGCGTTTTTTCAAGATTTCCCAACTCTGGCTTTTCCATCTTCCTCCATCTCCCACAATTGCTCTCTTCACTTTCCAATGTCTCAAGTAGCTCAGTGTCTTACAATTTGGGACATTGGAAACAACCATTCAATTAGAATTGTGCCCATAAGGAGGACAACCATTCAACAGGGAAGGCATCCTGTAAGTCCTATTTAATGTATCCATAGCAGAACTTGCAACTTCCACAACCTCCCCATCATCGCCTGCAAGTTACATGTTAATCAAGCACAGAGGGTTGAGCATTATGAATATAAAAAATACCAACCCTCACCCGAGCCTCTCTCTCTCTCTCTCTCTCTCTCTCTCTCTCTCCCCCCTCCCCCTAATTCGACCGCGTCCCAAGATCTGCTGCTACTGCACCTAGCATTCCATGCCGCCAATGTTGCTTCACCAAGAAGCCCTGCTGCACCACCGCTTGCCACCCATCTAGGTAAGAGACATCTCTCTCTCTCTCTCTTGCCTTGGTCCCTCTCTCCGTATTCTATTTCTCTCTTTCTCGTCACAGTCATGCCACAGAAGGAACAGCAATATAGAAAACTGCATGGTTTGTAAGCATCAGCAACAACCTCTCTATTATAGGAGAAATAAGTATTGCAATAAATTAAACAATAAATAGATACCAGCCCATGTGAAAAACTGGTAGAGAATTGCAAGAGACGAAACCAAAGAGGCATGATGAGATGGGGAATTGTAAGAGACATGAACGGAAAGTGAAGAGGTGTGGCTAATTTTTTTAGACCATTGATGCACAATAAAATTAGCTGGCTGGAACTTGAACGGATATAATTACTTGAGAGAAAGGAAGAGCAAGTGTTGGGATTTAGTGTTGTAATTAAAACAAAAGGAATTGAACAGACTGGAGATTGAAGGGGCTGAAAATTGACAGTGGAAAATGAAAGTGGTGAAGCAAAATAAAATTGAAAATAGTAAAATAATAAAATTAATTGAGTGAATGCTGAGGTGGCACAATTTTTTACCAAGAGAATGCTTCAGCTTTATATATTGTGATAGATGTGACGCCACTTTGTGGTTGGGAGCAGGTTGCGTGCGATTTGCACATCCACTGTAGTGACTGACACGATGATTAATGTGTGGGAGTTGGTCACATGCCTTGTGCATGTCCACTGCAGTGATCAAAGCTGTGGTTAACACTGGAGATTAGTGTGTATTTGTATGTGAGAAATAGTTTGGGGGACGTGCACGGGGGGTGGGTGGTTTTGTGGGGGAGTGACTTGTTATGTAGGAGATTTCCATAGTTGTTAGAGAGTTAGGCCCATAGCTGGCCTATTAATGAGATATCTTCGAACAATTTTTCAGTTGTTTAATTGACTTCTGTCTGATCTTTGAACTCACTGCCTTTTTCATTTTCTGAACTGTTCAAATGATGATAGTGTTCTTTGACCCGTTCACATGATTTAGATAGTAATTAATATGATTGGCTTAATCTATAGCCTGAGAATACTAGGTGGGATCGTGGTGAAATATTTGGACTTGATTCTTCTTTACTGTGCTTCTAAATTATCTACTTTTGCAAACAGATGGGCTGGGTTAAGGCTCTACTATGACGGGTGGTTCACACATGGGATGGTGCAGCCTGGGTGTATTGACATGCTGTCAGTGCATAATAAATATGATGTAGGGATTTGAATATTCTAGTGGATGTAGGTTTTTAGATCCATATATTTGCTTCTGTTGTTCGACATTTATGTCATTGTGCTCAGGTCTGTTTTGAAATTGACTGTAAAAACTCTCTCATGTGGTCAATATTAATTAACCTGGAGTGACCTACTTGTTCTTCCAGTTGTGGTGGTTGCTTACTCAGTTTTCTGGGTTGGGCTGTGCAGTTGCAAGGCGATTGAATATCCTGCTGCCACACTAATTATGGACAAAAGTTTTAAAAATTTTTAAATTTTATCCTCTTTAGTTATTTTATGTTAGAAATTTTGAGGATCGAGAGCAGACAACAGAGAATTTTCTTTCAATCCTTTGTTCCTTTTGATAGTTTCTACTAATTTTAATGGGTTGAATTTTCATGATTTTATTGTTCCTTTTCCTATTTCTAATTAAGTGTTCCTATACTATGACTTTTGCCTTTTTAGTGAAATCTTCTATTACTTATTGAAAAAAAAAAGAATTCTTACCTGTTCTCAGACATGGAGTTTTGCTTTTTCTCATCTGTTTATGTATGTTTATCATGATTGGATTAATTAATTGTGGTAAATCACATGATGCGATTGAGTCATTAACGGTGCGGTATATCAAAAGGTTAATTCTCTGCCTTTGAGGTTTTTGTCGGGTAGAGTAGTTTATAATAGGTTTACTGATATGCATTTTGCTGGCAAGTGCATAGTTTTTTTTTTCTTGTTTGAACCATCCCCTCCCCATTATGCCTTTCTAACACCTTTCTTCCCCCATTCTCCATCATGCCATGTAATAGTTGTAAAACATTCTTGCAGGTATTAGAGTTTCAGCAAAGAAAATGCAGTGTCATATTTGATCTCTCATGCAATCTTACCAGGGTATTGGAATTCTGTACCCATGAAATCCCTCAAGCATTCTTGTTGGGGACTGATACAAATCTTCGACGGCTAACTGAACTGATCATCTTTATTCTGAACCACATAACTTCAGCAACAGATGCTGAGTTTTTTGACTTGTAAGTTCCTGGCTATTGAATACAAACTTGTGCTGTTACTCTCCCCCCTGAACCTTTCTACCCTTTTCCAATCAAATTTGCATGAATCTGTTCTGTTTCTTGTAGTATTTGAACTTGTATGAAATAAGTCTATTTTCACACTTCGACTGTATGGAACATATTGATTGTTACTTCTTGGTACAAAGTAAACTTGGTTATAGTTTAACTTGATGTACTCGGCTGAGATTAAAAACAAGCTAATTTAGGTTGCCTATATGGATCCTATTATGCCACTCATCCTTACCTAGGGCCACTGCTCCATTTACCGTTTAACAGTCATATCTTTGCTTTTGATTTCTACCCACGTCATTTTATGCCTCCCTTTTGCTCTTTTTTTTTTGCTCTGTACTAAAGAACTCTGCATTCCCAACCTAATATCATATTTGGGCCACCAATGCCTTCTCATGGATAACTTGATATCTTATCATAACATTATAAATAGCTGAAATGAATAGGGAATTTTAAAATCCTACAAACTAATTTCATATTGCCTGTTAATTTTGCAGGCTGCTTAGACGACATGGTCATTCTTTAGAAAAAGTTAACAGAGGCATGATATTGGCACCTCTTGTGGGGATCATCTTGAATTTGCTGGATGCCAGTTCAGGTGCAGAGTGCAGGGAGCACAATGATGTTGTGGGTGTCTTTGCAAGCATGGACTGCCCTAAAACTGTTCATTGTGGTTTCCAATATCTCTTGGATTACAACTGGGTTAGTCCCTGACTGATTCCCCCTTCCCTCCTTTCTGTCTCTCCCCATGGTTATGTACATTCATATTGGCATGAATCCTAAACTTTTCCCATCAGCTGGAAAATTGTTTCAGTTTATGAGACTCATTTTTTTCTTTTATTGTGCTATCACTTGGTACAAGAACTTACTAGTATTATGCTGGTGATGCCCCCAACCTTACCCTTTTTAAGATGGTTATTTGATTAATTGCAAATGTATAATAGCTGCTACTAATTTGCCAAACTTGTGGATCTGGATTCTGTGTTTCCATATAACTGCTAGCCTCGATGTCTTTTGGACATCTGTCATATTCCGTTTTCCCAATTATTGCATACTTAAGCTTTCAAGGCATTTGCATTAGCCCTTCGAATTAAACTTGCAACTTGTTCATGTCTATATTGGTGGGTGGAATAGCTTGTCAGCTTGTGGGATAATGCAATTTGTGTTTTTAGCTCACCCCAATCTTGATTGCTTGAAATGACTAGATATTCTCTCTGTTAAGATGAAGGTTTTAACAGGAATTTATGCTCTCGTTCTTATTTTCTCCAGGCTGGATCTTTCCGGGGGGATGCCTATCCTGGAAAACTTGGGCAGCTTGAGAACTTTGTGAGCATCCTTATCAGCCGGACTGAGTCGCAAGTAGTTGATAAAATGGGATATGGGGGAGAAACTGAGGAGGATGATAACACATGCTGCATCTGTTATACTGGTGAAGCAGATGCCCGGTTCGTGCCATGTTCTCACATATCTTGTTCTGGCTGCATAACCAGGCATCTTTTAAATTGCCGTAGATGTTTCTTTTGCAACGCAACAGTCACAGAAGTTGTCAGTATTACCAATGAACTGTGAGTTGGTAGGCAAACAGCCAGTTGCCGTTTAAGCTTCAACACGGAACTTGTTGAAAACCATGGCACACAGGAAACTGCTGTCCGCCTTGGGGAGAGATTCTGCTCATTCGCTTGGGAAAAGAGTGAGTTGCTGCAATTATAATTGTGAGTCATTGGTGCTATGCTAGTCAAAGTGGTCGGGGGAGATATTCTTGTGGAGTTTTATAGGAATTTTGTAGGTAATTATAGAGCATTAGTCTGTAAATATGAGATGTAAATGGCGAGAAAATCTCTCTCTAAACATTATCAGAAATTTCAGAAAGGTGTCTGAATCAGTATGGTTCTTTGCATGATGCATGTAAGATTTAGATCCCCTATAATTTTGTGGATCTTAGAGCAGAATTAGATGTTATAGGGTGTATACACTGTTTCTCTCTCGGAAATCTACTTAGAATTTGGACAAAAGATGTTGATTAGTGTGTAAAATGCATAAATGCTAAGTAGAGGATGCACTCAGGTAGGAGTATATCAGAACATGGCATTGGACAGCTAAAAGTTGTAAACTCCACAACCCCCCCCCCATCACAGAGAAAAGGAACGGATGAAGTGTAATACAATTGTTCATAATATTTGCTTAGCTTCTCAAAGAAAGCATTACAATTATAAAAATTCTATTTATACAATTATAAACATATTTTTCACAAAAAATTTAACAAAATTGCATATACATAAGAAAATCAAACAAATCCAATAAAAAGTCTTGACAAAGTTACAAGTTGCATAAATTGTGGCTTGGCCGTGAGTTGTGACTTGTGACTCACGATAATAGAGAGAGAGAAGCCGGTTTAAAAGAGGAGGAGAAGAATAATAGAAGAGGGAGGAGAAGAGAAATGAGATTGAAGAAAGGACGGTGAACGACCTTTGAGATGTGAAAGGAAGGGGGAGAAGTGAAAAGGAGAGAAGAAATAAATGAGAAGAGAGAAAAATTAAGTGTTTATAATTAGGGGTCGGGAGGACAAGTGAAACCTAGCTTGGCACCTGCTCTCGCCTTTGTGCATGGGAGGCAAGTGTTTGCCAGTTCGCTCACTTGATGCGGGCGAGCAACCCTGTCCTCCTTAGGTAGAGATTAGGCAAGTTGCGTACGAATACTCAACCCTCAAGAACGAGGTGTGATGGAAGATACCATTCAATAGTGATCCACTCTACCGGACTTTATTCTCACTTGTTTAGTAGTGAATGTAGAGGAATGTTCTGGAGTGTAGTTTTAAGGTTTATTAGTGTTTGTAAAAATATGATTTTCATTATATTTGTTATTGACTATTGAATGAAGCAATATTTAATTCTCAAAAACAAAAAAAAAAGGACGAGGTGCATCACAATTTTTCATAATATCTGCTTAGCTTTTCAAAGAATGTATCACAGTTATAAAAAAATTATTTGTAAGTCAGCGTGAATATAATGTTAATGTAATTTAATTTGATTTATAAAATAAATAAGAAAATTAATCTTTTATAAAAAAAAAAAATCCTTTTACAATGTTATTGACGAGGGGCATTGCAACGTGAACGTGTGGGTATACACGTAAGCCAAAAAGAGTCCGAGGAGAAGTTTGCAGGCAAAGAAGGATCCCGAGATGCGTTTGTGGCCAAGACAACACGCCAGGGTTCTCACCCAATAAGAATCCCCAAATCCCCACGATGCTCATCTTTCTATTTGCCACGTGTCGTATCCACTTCCACCCTTTTCCCTCCCTCCTTCCCACACTTCCTGTAACCGTCCTAGTCGTCTTCTTCGTCTTGCAAATGCTTCACTGTCCACAGCCACAAGAAAGCCTTCGGATTCGTTTCTGTGTTGCACATTCAATGAAAAACTAGGTTGGGGTTCAATAGAAATTTCTCTTTGCAAAAAACCCTGACCATGGCCGCTTCTCTAACGTTACCCGAGCTCATTTTTCTCTCTCCGCAATCAACTCCCAAACACCGGCTTTTTCTCTCTCATATGTCTGTATCCAGGAACCTTAGGTGCCGTCCTTCTTTTAGGAATCGAATTAGGGCTGTGAGTGAGGAAGGTTTGCTGGTAGAAGAGAGAGAGAGGCAATTGATCAAGGAATTGAAAAATGGAAATGGAGCTGCTAGTGCTGCTACTGGCGATACTAGGTACGGTGTGTCTACTGAGTGGTACTCGAATGGCAGTGTGGGCGTGTCTGAGCGTGAGAATGGGAGCTTGGTGAAGTATGTGAACGGGAATGGTGTGGCCGCGGCGGAGTTGGTGGAGGAGGAAGATACGGTTTCGAAGGAGGACGGGAGGAAGAGAAGGATTGAGGAGATTGGTAAAGAAGACGCATGGTTCAAGGGATCCGGGAAAGAATCCATTGAGGTAAATTGGTGTTGATTTGAGTATACAGTTCTATTGACTTTTCCATTTTACCTATAAAAAAAAACAGTTCTATGGAATTTAAAAAAAAAAACTTTGCTTAGCTGTTTTATTATTGTTTTCAATTTGGAGTTTAGTGAATTTGAGTACATACCTGAAAACTACTAGATTTGGAAGTGGGGCCTAAGAATCACTTTTGAAGGACCTGGCTCTGTGCAAGGGAATGCAGGTTGAGTGTGTCCAATATTTCTTCTTCTTGTTATGTGCGTTGTAATCTTAACGGAGAATGTTGTGAGAAATATGTGTTACTTCTTACTGGTACCGTCCAGTGGTTTACCTCACGGTTCGCCTGATTCTTAAGGTTGGACTCATCTGCAACATGTGAGCGTGGGGCTCATTTGCTAAATATAAGCGTGTTAGTAAAATTGAGGTGTTCGAATCTTATGAAGGGCCGAAGAGAAAAATCTAAAGAGAAAAGGCAGGTATTTAAAGCATCATGTCATTGTCTGTCATGTAAATTGTAAGTGGGGTTTGATAGAAAGTTAAATGCCAGTTCATATATAAATCTCTTCTATTACAGCTAGGAAAAAAATGGTAATGGATACAAAGTATAAACGATAGGCTAATTTATGTGCTAAACTGCTAATGAAAGCACCGATTATTAATGAATAAAGGTACTCAACATTTATGTGTAATTGAAGAATTTAATCTGAGGTATCAAACTTGGAATTAAGTTCAGGTCAATGGTTGGTTGATGGTGTTGGAAGAGGCTGTTTTGTTTATATATATTTATATATATATATATATATATATCTCCTTGTACTTAAAAGAGCGTATCAGCTGATGAACAAGAATGAACAGTGTACACTTCCGTTTTCCACATATGTCCCTGATCTGCACAACCTCATAGCAATCACAACAAGCACAAACCAAACTCACCGTAAATCATCTCAAAATCACTGTAGGATGATCACAAACTCACCGTAAATCATTCTAATTCTACAAAATCACAAAATGTACAAATTCACAAAATGGGAGAGGTAGAGGCTCGACTGGGCATGGAGGAGCAGGGGAGGTGCCGTGGAAGGCTGGTGGTGGCGTCGTGGGCTGTAGGCGGCGGATCTAGGCCGTCGTGGTGGTGCAATGGCGTGGGGTTGGCTAACGACGGAGCTACGGGGAGAAACTTGTGCGTGTAGAGGCGCTGCGTGAGGGGTTCCATGGAAGTGGTCCACAGCGTGAGGGGAACTCGGTGGTGGTGCTTGGTGGAGTTGGGGCTGAGCCGCGGTGGCGCAAGGGTGGAGAACTCGTGCATTGAGACCCATTTCGGGTTGCTCGTGTGCGGTTAAGGGAGGAGCTGCCAAGGGGCTTCGACGGTGGGGTTTGGTCGCCGGTGTGAGAGGAAGCCGGTGAGGTGGTCGGTGATGCCGCAGAGTGGTGCACGGTGGTGCTGGGCTGCTTGAGGGAGGAGATTGGGTGAGAGAGAGGGAAGACGTGGCTGCTGAAGCGGAAGGAGAGAGAGGGAGAAAGGGAAAGTGAGGGGAAAATGAAAGTTTTGGGGATTTAAATCCCAACCCTTTATCTTAAGTCCCCAGATTTGATCTAACGGTAGAAATTTAAACATTGATTTAAACTAATTTAAAATAGATAATTAAAATATAAATACCACATCATACATAAACTATCAAATTTAATTTATAAAATACTAATATTTCATCATTAAATAAATGATGAAATTTTACTAAATATTTTTAGGAAAGTAAAACTATATAAATAATTAGAGTTTTAACATAATTTAAATATGATAATATTCTTAATTAACTAAATTAGGCAAACGTCCCTTGGACGTTACTCTATTACTAGTATATATATATATATATATATATATGGTTGTTCACAAGAGAGCTTATACCTGTCTATCTATCTGTCCACACACACACACAAGCAACATGCGTATATATATTTATATATTGAGAAAAATCTTTTTGTGAAACATTTTGCAGGTTTCTGTTGCACCTGGTGGCCGCTGGAGTAGATTCAAAACTTACTCAACAATACAAAGGACCTTGGAAATATGGGGATTTGTTCTGACATTTATCTTTAAGGCTTGGCTGAACAATAAAAAGTTCTCTTATAGAGGTCTGGCACTTTTACTGGATTGAAGATTTCCAACAATTGAAAGCATGTAGTTTTGTATCTGTTCATAATAAGACTCCAATGCTGTGTCGTTGAGAATAGCTTTGAAAACTTAGCAACCTTTTTGAAATATGGGTTTATCCATCTGAGTTGAAGTGAATAAATAAAGCAAGATTTTTGCAATATTTAGTGACTAACAGCAATATTTTGTAAGTGTCAAGGACGAGAAAGCTGTTCAAAAGCCCGTGGTGCAATATTTGCAAAGGGTTGTACCGCCAAACTTGGAATTGCTTTCTAAAAGTAAATTCTACTAGATTCCAATTAGGAGCAGCCTTGATATCTAGAATTCTCTCAATATGATTTCATCTATTTAGATAAAACTGGTTTTTTTTTTTTTTGGGGAGAGGGGGAGTGGATGGGGTTGTTAATCTAGATCTGATTTTGAAGATGTGGATTTGCAGGAGGAATAACAGAAGAAAAGAAAGCTTTAAGGCGGAAGGCCCTTGCCAAGTGGCTTAAAGAAAGTATTTTGAGATTAGGTCCTACATTCATCAAAATTGGCCAGCAGTTCTCTACAAGGGTGGACATTCTTGCACAAGAATACGTTGATCAGTTGTCAGAACTTCAGGTTGAATTTATGTTATTTTAGATGTCATTCATGAGTGCTTCATGCCACAGTGTGTATAGATAATGTAGTGTTGATTGGCTGAACCATCTTAATACTTGCCGCTCGGATGCTTCTTTTAAGTTTTCATTTGTTCTTCACTGCTCCTCTTCTAGTTCTCCACTGTCTAGTGCTCATCTTGAAATGAACCAGATTAATAAATGTGTTTTCATCAACCTTTTTTTCCTTTTAACTTTGTGACTGTTGTTCATTTAGAGCCTTCTGAGACTGAGATAGGTTACTACTTTGTGATCTCATCTAAGGAACAAACATGAATAGCTAGCCGATTAGGGTAAGAAAGAGGGTTTCTCATTCCAATGGTACTTTTTCAATTGGAGTTCCCAGTATGGCTAACAAGTGAGCAACCAATGTGTATTGGTTTGCTTTATATTTCAATTTTGGGGAAGGTGTTGGGGGGTGGAATGGGGAGAGATGTTCAAATAAAGGTTGAAGTCCTTTGAACTCGGATACATTTGTACAGTCATGCCAGTAATATCATTTTGATCATTTATTTTTGGACAATAGTCACAATACTCTTGAAAATGTACATCAATGTCAAAAAACCTCAGAGAATTAGTGTGCCTCTTGATGTGAGACATTCAGTTTAACAGCCTTTATAATTCCTCATCTATGCCATACTAATGACCACTGGACTTAATATTCCCTTTTCCTTTGTTTGATGGGTATATCTCTTTTTCCGAGAATTATAAAAAATAAATCAGCAGTAGATTTTTTATGTAAAAAGAAATAAAAGCCATTTAATTTTCCAAGGTATATGTGGTTGCAATATATTATGTTCCTAGATGTAAAAAACTTGATTGGAAAACTTCTTTTCAACTTGGAGCATGTAAAGTTTGTCAAAACATGATGAGATAAATTTATTTTTATTTTTTTTAATTTTCTGTTCTCGCCTAATAGGAGCTAGAGACGTGGTGGCAACAACCATAAAGAAATATTGCTTAAAAATAAAAATTAACATATGGACCACTTTTCTTTACATTGCCCCCTTTTCTTTCTGGGCATTCACCATTTTTTGCTATCAGAACCTAAAAGTAGAAGTTAAGCTTGTTTTTCTTCTTACCTTTCTGAAAGAATAATTTTGTACACTTGGGGGAATTTTTCTTTAAAACTCTATGTCTATAGGCTATGGCTAATGTAATGGACGGTGATGATGTGTTGGAGTTAATTTAGTTTTTTCTGTCTTTTTAGTCGCTGTGTGTAGGTATTTCCTCTTGTATACTTCCTGTGTACTCGGGCTATGCCCATTCATGGTAATAAAACTCTTATTAATTATAAAAAATAAGAATAAGTTAACTACAGTCACCAGATATTATGGCCCTGCTTCCTGTGTACGTCGGCAATGCCTATTTTATTCGTAGTTATAATTTTTTTTTTTTCGTAAAAATAAAAGATACTATGGCCCTGCTATCTTTTATATATTGGTGATTTTTCTTGTAAAACTGAATTGCTTTTTTTTTTTTTTTTTTGCTTCAGGATCAAGTTCCTCCCTTCCCTTCAGAGACTGCTATGTCTATAGTTGAAGAAGAACTTGGAGCTCCTTTGAGTGATATATTTGATCAGTTTGAGTATGAACCAATAGCTGCTGCTAGTCTCGGTAATTTTTATTTGCTTTTTGATGAACCTTGCTCAATGTACCTTATATGTTCTATTTACAGTAAAATTGTTTCTTGATTTGCAATAGCTTATAAGATTTCAAGGCTCAAAATACTCTCTCTCTCTCTCTCTCTCTCTCTCTCTCTCTCTCTCTTTTATGCAGGTCAGGTTCATCGTGCAAGATTGAAGGGACAGGAAGTTGTTGTTAAAGTACAAAGGCCTGGTCTCAAGGATCTTTTTGATATTGATCTTAAAAACCTGAGGGTTAGTTTTCTATTGTTAATTGCCAGTACTCATTATATATTAATTGTGGCCTTCCATGCTTTCTTTTGCCTGCAGAAATCGAAATTTTTTATTAGATTATTGCTTAATATAACAAAGACACTTGGAGGTTTTATTTATTTTTTATTTCTTTCTCATTTTTGTAATTTTTTTATGCTTCTTTATTTATGTCTCCATGCGAGCATGTTGTATGCCTGTATGGGCATGCACTTGTATGTCTGAAAGTTATTTCTTGATATTTATGCATGTTAACAGGTTTGTCAACTCTGACATGCATTGATACTATGACCATTCTTTATTCCAGGTAATTGCAGAATATCTTCAGAAAGTTGACCCAAAGTCAGATGGTGCTAAGAGGGATTGGGTTGCTATCTATGATGAGTGTGCTAGTGTCTTATATCAGGTAGTCATATTCCCTTGATAGGCTCATCATTATGCTTGGGTTTTGATGGAATTTCATACCTTTTTCTACATAAATTTGAGGCTCATAAGATGCCTGTCTGTGAGGATTGCTTTGTTTAAAGAAAAAACAAATCAATATTGGCAAACGAATTGATCTGAGACAAGGAAGTTCATATGGAACAGTAGGGGCTGGGACAGGATACACTGATAATATCATACCAAAACATTTAAGGGACTTTAGGAACAGCATCAAGGATAACTTTGAAGCAAGTTGATTGAGATGGTTCCATCTTGCAACAAAGATGGGGGGAACAAAAAGGAGTGTGTGCCAAGGTTGTGAGTAAACACTGGTCTAGAATCTTGTATGCAACGATCATAGACTAAAGTGGTAAAACAGAATGTGTCAATGAAATTTGCCAGGGCCTCTGGACAGCCAAGTCGAGTTTGTTATGTTGTGTTATTGACTATGACAGGAATCCTCTTCATCTTTGCTTGGCATTTTGTTGTTAGTTAAGCTAGCCAAGAGATTTACTTATAGCTTAAATCTAGTTTGTTGGACATATTCTTTGTGGTGCCTAGTCGATTTTGATCCCCTTTGGTAAAGGTGTGTTTAAAACATCATCCAACTGATTGTAAAGAGCTTAAAACATTCAGGTTGGTACCAAAATCACATGGTCATGTTAGATGTCATGCTTAAGTTGGCCTTCCAATGATTTTTATTTTTTATCAGTAAACAAGAATTTTATTGATGATAATAGGCATGGCATTGAAATCTATTTCTACATACCAATGGAATAAAGTTTAAAAAAGAAACTTCTGAGCTCATCTGTTGACTGTTTTTGATTTTCGAAGTTTCTATCATCCCTCTCCCTCCAAAGACACCACCAAAGACAAATGGGAACCATACTCCATATTGTTGCAATTTGCGATCACCATGTAAGCCTCTCCAATTTGCTAGGAACTCAACTACCCTCCTTGGCATCACCCAAGCTATTCCTTCTCTAGCAAAGAAGTCATTCCATAGGGTCGTGGCGACCTCACAATAAGGAAGTAAATGATCAACTGTCTCCCTGCTAGTTTTGCTCATGTGACACTAATAGATTATGATAAACTTTCATTTCCTTATATTTTCTATGTTGAGGATCTTCCCTAAGGAGATTGTCCATATGAAGAAAGTTGCTTTTAGGAGCCTTAGTCTTCCAAATGCTCTTCCATGGGAATGGATTCGCAACTGAGGCTTATTGTGACCTTGTGATTCCATAAATTCCTGGATGGACTTCCTGGAGGATTTTTTCACGGCACCATTGGTCGTGCCAAAATTTGATTCTAGACCCATCTCCCACCTCAAACCGAGTATGTCTAGAGAAGGATTCCCATCTTCTTCTTGTGTGTTTCTAGAGCCCCACCTCATGTGGTACACTCACCTCATTTGTACTCCATCCACCCTTAGCCCCACAAAATTTTGAGTTAATGACAGTCCTCCGTAGGGTGCCTTCCAATGATTAAAGTTATAATATAATTGACTTATACCTTGTTAAGGATCCGAATTTCAAACTAGTTGGAATATGATAACTGTATAATGTATAATCTGCACACTTTCAAGAAGGCTGACTTGATAAGAATATGCCCCAGTGTTCTGAAATGGGGCTGATGGAGGATTGTATGTGATCTACTTTAAGCCTAAAAGTGTGAAAATTATAACACTATTTGGGAAAAGAAATTGCATGGGATTGCCTTTTCAGTTCACCTCTGTTACAATTCAAAATACTTTAGATTTAATGAGCAGAACTATTAACACATATTAGGATCATCTTTTGTTTGAAGTTGGTCAGTCCCTAATAGGTCTCTGATGCAACTTATACTCTCGTTTACCTTGATATCAATCTCGCTCTCTCTCTCTCTCTCTCTCTCTCTCTCTCTCTCTCATTCTTTTACACTCTCGCTTCTTTTCTTTTATTTTTCCTGTTCAATTAGCAACTAGAATTTTCAATTTTCAGGAGATCGATTACACAAAAGAAGCTGCCAATGCAGAACTATTCGCAAGTAACTTCAAAAATATGGATTATGTGAAAGTTCCATCAATATATTGGGAGTATACGACACCACAGGTTTAATCTTTTAGAAGTCATAACCTCAACCAGTTAATGTGATTATTATTTACCTTTTAATATTAACCTCTTTTGATCATTATCATTATAAAAATTTTGCATGTAGGTTCTGACAATGGAGTATGTCCCAGGGATCAAGATAAACAAGATACAAGCTTTGGATCAGCTGGGTGTTGATCGCCAAAGGTTAATCCAATCTCATGCCTTACATCAGGGCAAAACCTTGTTTGCACGAGATCACCTACTCTTGTACATCTTGATGAAACGATGATTTACCTGTAACACCTGATAATTCTATTTCTTTGTTTTCTAGGTTGGGTCGATATGCTGTTGAATCATACTTGGAACAAATTCTGTCCCATGGTTTTTTCCATGCTGATCCTGTGAGTTCCTGCTGTTGCTTTTTTGTTTTAATGCTATAAAGGTTGATAAAGCATGCCATGATTAGGACTATTTTCTAGATATATTATTCATAATTTGTTGCACTGTTTTATTTGGATAAATATAAGTTATACTACCTTGGTTCATAGAGGAGTTTAAAATCCCTAGTGATCATATAGAGAGTCAGGTTGGGAAGGGGGGGGGGAGGTTGCTGGAGGAGTGACTGGTCTTAAGCCTTATCTTTTGTGGTGTCAGAAGGTCCCTATATAGAGTTATGATAGTATTTGCTGAGGAAAAAGAATTTTCAGGGTTAAGGTCTGGAGCTTTATTCCCACTCCCAGTAGTCTGTCTTCAATAGTTTGCTTGGGAAGTAATCTTTTGTAAGCAGGAGAGTAGTGCTTCGCAGGTGAAGGTATAGGCAAGACAGATTTAGTAAAATTGGAGAAAAATTAGGGTGTGTAAAATCAGAATCATATGAAGAGTTAAAAGAGATGGTCAAGAACACCCTCTTGGAACATTCTTGAAATCGTGTTGTTAATCCCTTGCATTCTCGCATCTCTTCCCTCCTTTCCCTCTTTTTATAGCCTCTTTCAAACCTAATACCCTGATAGAGAGTTCTAGTAAGCTTGCACACCCTAGGACTGTATCTAGCATTACTCTAGTTTCAGATCCTGCCATTGCATATCTGTCTCGTGGATACCTATAAAAAAAAATCTGTCTCATGGATGTAACCAGAATCTTTATTTGTTTCTTTCTGCAGCATCCTGGAAATATTGCTGTTGATGATGTCAACGGTGGAAGATTGATCTTTTATGATTTTGGAATGATGGGAAGGTATTTTCTGGTCCTGTGCTATCCACTCTAAGTATCCATCGATTCTTTTCCATTTCTGTAGCACCCTATGGTGACTGTCCTGTGCATTTACTCTCCCTGTAGTATCAGTCAAAATATTAGAGAAGGTTTGCTTGAAACATTCTATGGAGTCTATGAGAAAGATCCAGATAAGGTAATTGTTTCCCCTTAAGGGTGGTGGCCATCATTACAAATATCATATTTTAATGATATTGTAGTTCCTATGCTTGGTTCTTATGTACTTACTGGTGGAAACTCTTATGCTAGTGCAGGTGCTTCAGGCAATGATTCAAATGGGTGTTCTTGTACCTACTGGAGATATGACTGCTGTCAGACGAACAGCACAGTTCTTCCTTAACAGGTGCTCCATCTTTTCTTGTTTTCTCTCTCAAATTTTCTAATATGTTGATGCTTTTACTTTCTTTAGTAGTTTATTCCATTAACTTTTTTTGAAAACAGAAATAAGCTTAAGTTCAGTGATGCCTCAAGAGCTCACTTCGGGGAAATGCCTCCTTGTCAGGTCAAGTGTAATACCCAAAGAATACTAACAATGCTTCCAGCGGGCTAAATTTATTGCACTATAGATCTGACACAAGTCATTTCTAAATTCAATAGGAAGGAAGATATTAGCTGTTGTCTTATCCTTCTGTAACCAAGAATGATGCTTGAATTTAATCATATACAGGGTGGGATTGAGTACAGCCAGGCCCTGTGTGTATTGATTGGGAATGCTATTGTTTTTTCTTTTCGAGTCTTAAATAAAATATGGAGCTTTTTATTCCTTCTTTTTTAAAGCAGTCCTGTTTACCTATGAAAAAACAAAAGATGGAGCTCTGGGTAAATATCAATTAACAAAAATGTCCTGCCAATTATATATTAGACATTTTTTTTCCTGCCAAATTGTCTAATGTCAATAAACAAAAATGCCCTGCTAAATTTTCTGAAGACATTTTTTTCCTGGTTGAGTTTTTCTGACTCTAAAATTATAACCTGTCTGTTCCGCAGTTTTGAAGAGCGTCTTGCTGCACAAAGAAAGGAAAGAGAGCTGGCGACAATGGAACCAGGGTTTAAAAAGCCATTGAGTAAGGATGAAAGAGTAATGAAAAAGAAACAAAGGCTGGCTGCAATTGGTAATTCACCTGGTGTAGATCTTATGTCTGTGATAGGTTTTATCATGGTTGATTAAGTTTCGAATGTCGCAACTATATGGCAATAGATTTTGAGAGTTAAGTGCATGTGGTGGGCATAATCAATACAATGCAGTTTGGGATATTGTTTTTATAGAAACATAAATAATAATTTGGTCTTATGATTTTTAGGTATATTCTCAGGGATAGCAATCAATTGCAATACTTCTTACTGTCTTACATGCTTCTTACCAGCATATAAAATGGGAACTGGGTGGTCCTCTGTTTTATTGGGAGTCTTGACTTTTCAGAGAAGATTCTGTTCTGGGGTCAGTTTTGTCTTGTTGAACTTGAGACATAGGAAGTTAAGGCATACTCTGGGGTTAGAATAAGAAAACCCTGTGCTTGTTTGATGCATACACATGCAACTGTATTCTGCCTCATTAATGCTCGAGATTTTAGAAGTTATTTAAATTGTTCATGGCTAATTGAATAACGAAGATAATGTAATGTATCTATGCGTGTACAGTAACATGTGTGCATATCTGCATATGTACAAATATAATAAAGTAAACAGATAGCTCTATCTTATCTTTGAACTTTCTACCCTCAG
This sequence comes from Juglans regia, assembly GCF_001411555.2. NCBI lineage: Eukaryota > Viridiplantae > Streptophyta > Magnoliopsida > Fagales > Juglandaceae > Juglans > Juglans regia. The sequence continues at coordinate 9,045,138 of NC_049910.1, forward strand.
ATCAGTTAGTCGTGTGAATGTTCTACTTCGGATAACAACAGCAAGTGCTAGGGTTTTCACATGTTCCCCATGAACATGAGATTCTAACTGTTGCATTCTCCTAACAGGGGAAGATCTATTAGCTATTGCAGCAGATCAACCCTTTCGATTCCCTGCCACATTCACATTTGTTGTTAGAGCATTTTCAGGTAATATAATAAGAGATTGCCGGCTTGATTGTTATGAATTGTTGTACATGCTACATGAACCTCAGACCAGTAAAATATTATCATCTCTGCAGTTTTGGATGGCATTGGAAAGGGCCTTGACCCTCGATTTGATATTACTGAGATTGCCAAACCGTGAGTTTGATCTTTGCTTCTTCCAACTCTGAGATTTAGCAAGCTAGATATTCCTTGTTTCTGACATGCCTTTGATGCTTTACCTTGTAGCTATGCGATGGAGTTGTTAAGGTTTAAGGAAGCTGGGGTTGAAGTTATCCTGAAGGCAAACTCAAAACTCTCTTGACTTTCTCATTATCTTTTGCATTGCTCTGGTCTGTTTCGCAATTTCTTATGAATCTTATGAGTATTTCAGGACTTCAGAAAGAGATGGGATAGACAATCTCGTGCGTTCTACAATTTATTCAGACAGGCTGACAGAGTTGAAAAGCTTGCAGAGATTATCCAACGATTGGTACTTATTAAAAATTTCTTTGATGTATTATGTTCCATTGATCTGGTTGGTTTCAAATTGAATTTCCTTGTTCCATTTAATACAGGAGCAAGGTGATCTGAAACTTCGAGTTCGAACCTTGGAGTCAGAGCGGGCGTTCCAGCGTGTTGCAGCTGTTCAGAGGACTGTAGGGAATGTGAGTTTAGCTGGCTTATCTTCTAGGGGAATTGTGCAAGTGTTACCCCTCTACTCCTAGAGCAATTTGTTTTTTTCCTCTTTCCTTCTTCTGCAGCTTCATCAAATATAAAGTAGAGAGTTTATGAAACTTGGAGGGTTATTGGGCATTGGGGGATTCAAGTCTCCCAACACCAGAATGAGGACCATAAAATAGAAAGGGGAGAGAAAGGGTGTGTACGTTTGTGCGCACGTGTGAGAGAGAGTGTCACACCAAAAATGCACACATACAATAACCTGGGATCTCTAAGACAGAATTTAAAAGACTAACAAAGTGTTTGTAATACTCCCTTTATCATGTTGTCTCCTTGATTGTATCTCCTTTTGACTAATCAACAGGCCGTAGCTGCTGGGAGCCTAATAAACCTTGCAACGATTTTGTATTTTAATTCCATACGAGTAAGCTATCCCTTTTAATATTTTTTCTTTATGGCAATACAGATCTCTTTGGGGCTTAATTTTTATTCAGTGCTTTGCTTAAATTGTTTCTTTTCAGGTGCCTGCAACTATAGCATATGTCTTCTGTGCATTTTTTGGCTTTCAAGTTCTATTTGGCATTATAAAGGTCAAAAAACTTGATGAAAGGGAGAGGTTGGTAACAGGAACTGCTTAAGCCACCGGTAAGTGAATACCATTTCCTCTTCTTCTGGACAGCTGAAAAGTTGCATATGTGAGTGTCTGTAATGTATGACCAAACACTACAAAAATTGACAGAATATAGAACATATAACCTACTTCCCTGATGTCAACTTGTGAGCTTTATTTACATGTCAATTTCTGTGGTGGGAGGTGTTCAAGCTAGGAAACAATGACATTATTTTTCATAATTCATTTCTGATATTCAGCAATGTTTGTCTTTTTGTATGAATCTGTGCACCTAAGTGGTGTTGGAAGTTATTGGGTGGCAGAATATCGTGGATATATGTAAGCCGAGGGCCTTATTGGAGAACTCATGTGAGCATGGATGATCCCATGTATAAGCTAGCAAGAAAGTGGACAAACATGTTAATTTATTTCCCCATAATCTTTACCTTTTAGAAAGGCTTACAAGATTGGATTCTAAATCAAGTGAACTGAATTTGGAGCACCTTTGGGTTGCCCATGACAATCACCTTGGAGTTTGACCTCTTTGTGTGGTAGATTATGGTCGTCATATAGATATCAGGTCCCTCAACACCAGCAAGTTACTTTGTGGTCTTTCATCCTCAAACTGAGGGCTGATTTAAAGCATCTATGAATAGAGTTTCTCAAGTCAGTTCATTATACTAAATAAAATTGTTTCAACCAAATAAACAGGTACCTAGTTGTGCTATTTCTATAAATCTTGAACTGTGGAACCATCATCGAATCACCATTCTTTGCCTTGGGAATAAGTTACTGAGAGTCTCACCCACTATTATCTGTCATAAGCAACTGTTCCAATTAGGAGCTTATAAAATGAAGCTGATGATGGTTATTAGAATCATAAGCAACTGTACCTACTGTCTTACCGCTGCATGACCAAATCAGAAACTTTCTAGAATGTGCTTGATCGTTTTGTATAATCGGGGTTACATTTTTATGCTATACCCATAGAAACTGCTGTGAACTGTTTATATTTTATCGATCTTAACCTTTCAGCAAATTTATTCCTTTGGTTGGGCTCATTACAGATCTAGAGTGCAGACGCGGCTCTTATGAAGTTTTATGATCACCCAAGTCAGCTGTCCAATCATCAGAAAAAAGCAAGAGCTTGAAGGAGCATGTCATGGACGGTGGGTCCCTTTACCTCAATATAAGCAAGGGCGGGCTTATAGGGAAGATTGGAACTTGTAATTAGGTTAGCTGAAGCTGTTCCATTTTAATTTTGAGTTTTTACAAGAATGATCCCAAAAGGACTCTCAAGTCTATTTTCACCTGATGCCTTCTAATCGCAAGTTGGTTGGCCCATAAAGGATAGCTTTCAGCCCCCAACGAGGAGTTACTTTTGTAATTTGTAACAATTCTATGGTAGTCATCTTTGACTGGATGGATGTCTACTAATGGTGTATAATTTTGTAATATAAGACAAAATTATTCAATAAAATGTGCTTTTTTAATGTTTCTGCTTTGATTCTATAAAAAAGTTATGGTATCTGTTTATCACATCACGTATTTTTTTGTCTATCTTAATGGTTAGATCTTAGAGGCAGTGGTATACCGGAGAGTAAAGATGATTGTCACAATATAAAAATGTTTGTAATAGACCCATACGCCATTTAAAAAAAAAAAAAAAAATCAGCAATCCTAAAGATTCCCACATGGTCATGTTCCCATACTTTTAGCTGATAAGAAGTCTCTCTGAGAGAGAGAATCTTCAATGACATGACCAATGTCCTAGTGCTTGAAGCCAGATCTGCTGAACCCAAATTAGTGGACATGTATTGTTTTGTTAATCACCAACTCGCACCGACCAAGAAATATGTTGGGAGAGAAATTAGTATATGCCCTTATAAGTTAGTCTTTGTTTTTGCTGATGAGATGAATTGAGTTAAGTTGAGATTAAAGTTAAAATTTAAATAAAATATTACTAGAATATATTTTTTTAATATTATTTTTGTTTTGAGATTTGAAAAAATTAAATTATTTATTTTATTTTATGTGTTAATTCGAGAAACTTATAATGATTTGATTAGATTATATTAGATGAGATGAGTTGAGTTGAGAGGAGTACTGAAAACAAATGAGACTAGTTTTGCACAAATCAATTGGTGTTTTAGTTGTGTTTGGTTGTTGAAGTGAACTCAACTTATCCCAAACTAATTATTGATAGGGTCCACTATTTTTTCAACTTTCTATAAAAAAAAGTTAAATTCATCTTAACCCACTTCATACATTTAAACTCATATCTCAACCTATTTACATTCAAACACATCTCAATGAGACTCACAAAATACTATTATACACAGATCAATCTAGATCATCTGAGATTACCTCAACATCCAAACGCAATAGTTTTTCAAGATGAGCCAAATCTATATGCCGGAAAACTTTACATTTATGGGTTTCAATAGGACACCCATCCTTTTTCTATTGTGTAATCTGTTAGTCTTGTTGCCTTGTTACCTGTCAGTTCATTTAGATACAGATGTATGTGTTTTTCTCTGGAGTCTTTCAATTGAATAGGTTCCACCATCTATTTCCAAGCCTGAGCAACAATGAGTCACGTCATCTACTCCGGCATTAAATGACCATGTTAAAGGAAACTACTAATTGAATCGATAATGTGCACAAATGGTGCATTTCTTATGTGTTTTTATTTATTTATAAATATTAAAAAAAACATACAGAGGAAATGCACCATTGATGTACATGATCGGTTGACATCATTGTTTATTCAAAGTTTCTAACACAAAGTTGGATGGCTTCATTAACAATCTTGTTTCTAAGAAACCAAATGTTGTCCATGGCTATGATAGCAAAACTTTGAAAGTGATGTTCATCATTGGTGGGGATATTTAGACTCGTAGAGGGAGTGGTTATACAATCTATCCAATGTTTGATATCCTTATTTGCAAAGCTAGTAATAACTATCGGTCAAGGGGATTGCCTCCAAAGGATTCTTGTGAAGGGGCAATTCAGGAAGAGATGCCTTTGTGTTTGTTCCTTAGTGTTGCAAATGGGGCATTTGGTGTCTTCTTCACTCAAAGGGATGAACCTTTTCAGGTTATTCCTTGTAGGAGTGATGTTGTGAATGATTTTCTAGCAAAATAGTTTAAGTCTGTCTTGGATCCTAGTTTTCCAAAGTTTTTTTCCAGTTACTGAATTGATTAAGGGGTTGGTGTGGTCTTGGTTCATAGAGAGGGCAACATAGGCATATTTGACAGAGAAATTGCCCGAGTTGTGATGCATCCACATGATTTTATCATTTTGGTGATGAAAGTCAAATTGGGAAAGAGGGATTTTCTAAATCTCATTCACGGTGTCTTAGTGGAAAAGGGCTTGGAGAAGGATGGTGTTCCATCTTCTTGGTTCCTCCATTGTTAGTTCAGAGACAGTTAGTGAACGGTCCCTATGAGTGGATGGTGATTTTGGACTGGGTTGATAGGATGGGAGGGTAGGGATCCAAGGGTAAATCCAAACCTTAGTGGTGACACCATTGTTTATCTGAAAGCAAACACTGTTTTTTCAAGAAATCATTTTGTTTTAGGATCCCTTTCCAAACCCAAGAGTCAGAAGATCTTGGACTGGTTGTAAAGAATGAAGAATTCTTCAAGTATCTCTCAGTGAGCATTCTCTTCCAAGTATTGTCACTCTCATTAATCATTTGCCAACCTATTTTGCTAATAAGAGCACAGTTGAAATCATAGGTTATTCTTAGCCCGAGGACACCAACTGGTTTAGGTTTGCAAATAGACTTCCATGATTTAGGAGTGAAATTGTGTAATTTCTGAGTAGGAAAACCCCACCAAAACTTTATAAAGGAATTATCTATGAAGTGAGTAACTGCTTTTGGGATTGAAAGGGTGACCATTTGATAGGAAGGAATAGAGCTAGCTACTGATCTTATTAAAGTGGTCCTACCAGCTTGAGAGATGAGCTTAGCCTTCCACCCTACCAATTTCTGAGTGACCCTTTCTTGCATTTCTTCGAAATGAGCTTTTTTTGAAGCTTTGAAAATGAGGGGCAGACCAAGATATTTGATATTAGAAGAGGCAATTTTAAAATTAAGGATTTCTTTCACTTCTCTTCTGATTTGAGGCAATGTGTTGCAGCTGAATTGAATGGATGACTTAACAATATGGACCTTTTGACTAGACCATAGGGAGTACGTCCGCAGACAATTATAAAACCTTTGTGTTCTTTGAGGCTTTACCAAACATGATAAGATCATCTGCAAAGAGCATATGAGAGATGTTTGGTCCATTTCTGCTTGCTGAGATCCCTCTCAGGTGACCAAGATTTTCCTCTCTTGTTATCATACGTGTTAGGACCTCAATACCAAGAATGAATAGAAAGGAGGATAGTGGATCCCCTTGCCTAAGTCCTCTAGAAGGCTGAAAGTAACCACAAGGGTTGCCATTTATGATCACTAAGTAAAAGACAGTGGAGACACACTCTTTGATCTAGTTAACCCACTTGCTATGGAAACCAAGGTTGTCCATAATACTAAGCAGGACTTTCCATTTCATAAAGTCAAAGACTTTTTTCATGTCTATCTTGATAGCCATTAGCCCATTTTTTCCTTTCATTTTCCTTTTAATGAGATGAAAGATCTCTTGAGCCATGTTGGTGTTTTCCTGAATGATCCTCCCAGGGACAAAGGCTGTCTGGTATGGAGAAATGAGCTTGGGAAGGAACTTTTTCAGCCTATTGGCCAAAATCTTAGCTATGACTTTGTAATAGACATTTGAGAGACTAATAGGCTTGAATTGGTGGACAATATTAGGGCTATTAGTCTTTGGAATTAGTGCAATGTGTGTGTGGTTCCATTCTTTGAGCAATTTCCCATCAATGAAAAAGTTCTTGATGACAACATTAAATTCTTCTTTGATGATGTCCCAATAATGTTTATAGAACATACCAGTGAAGCCATCTAGGCCAGGGGCCTTGGTGAAAGGGGTTTGTCTCAGAGTTGAGAAGATTTCAAAGTTAGATGGAACCTCACAAAGGAATTGGTTCTCCAGGTCTGAAATCTTGTTAGGGAATAGGTCACTCATTTCAGTGTGCATGATTGGGTTAGAGGTTGTGAAGATCTCATTAAAGTGCTCAAGGAAGTTGTTCTGAATTATAGAGATCTCAGTTGCCCATGTATGAGGGTTGATCTTAAGGCTCTCAATGGAATTGGTGCGCCTCTTTATGGTGGTTGACATGTGGAAAAACTTAGTGTTCAGGTTAGTAGTGGTTAACCAATTCAGTCTAGCTTTCTGCCTCCATAGGGTCTCCTCTCTTTTACCTTGCTCATTGAATGTGACCAGAGTGGTTCTTGTTTCATACTTTCAGGGCCTTTTTGACCTCATTTTTTTTAGAGAGTGAAGCTAGGAGTCCTTGTAAAATGGATGGTCCAGGCCTTCTGAATGATCATTTGGCAGGTGGGGTCTCTTATCCAAAACTCTTCAAATTTAAAGGAGGTTTTGTGCTGGTTTCTCCCTGAGGTATCAAGAATAATTGAGGAGTGGTCAGATGTGCTAATTGGAAGGTGGTGGAGAGTGGCATTAGGGAAAATGATCATCCATTGATGGTTAGCAATCCCTTTATCAAGCATTTCCCTAATGCTTCCCAGGCCCTGTCTGTTGTTAGTCCATGTGTACATAGGACCATGGAAGCCTAGATCAATTTTGATAGTGTTTTCCATATAGAGTCTAAGACCATTTCCTTGAGAGGAACAAGAAAAGGGTCTCCCACCTATTTTCTCATTTTGGCTCAATATGGAATTTAAGTCTCCAATATCTAAAATTGAACCACTAAAGCTATTAACAATTTGGTTCCTGGTTTCCCAAAACTTCAATTTATGACTGTTTTGAGCAGGACAATAAACAATAAGAACCCAAGGATTATGAGTGGGGTTAGAGTACACAAATAAAGACATAATATTACTATTAACAAACACAAGTTCTACATCCAAGCCATGTTTCCATAAAAACAAAAGCCCCCCTTTTTCTGCCATTAGGGGGAACATCTATATACATAGAGAAACCTACTCTATTAACAATACTAGAGATATTCACATGCATCAAAATGGTCCCGAGATGAAGGCAACATCAGGGTTGTAGCTCCTGATGTTAACCCTCAGGCTTCTGATTGCATGGGGTCGGGCTATACCCCTGCAATTTCATGATAACAGCTTCATTTTTTGGTGACAACTTGGGCCTTGCCACTTCAGACTTATCAAAAGTGTGAGTCTAAGTCATATTACTAGGAAGTTGTCCCTCCTTTTGATATGGAGAGAACCCAAGTCTTTTTGTCTTTCTGTTATTGGCATCATTCCTATTTCTCTTTGCTAGCTGAATGTACTTTGCAATTGGGACATCCTCTTCCTCTATCTGAAATTTGTGTCTCCCCAACTTAGCATTCCAGTTTCTTTTCTCCCCAAGGTTGCTCGAATCCCCTTGTCCCTCTTGAGTCAACACCATTTTTGTTTCAGTGATGGAGGGATTGTTCTTGGTTGTATTAATGCAGGTTGAATGGAAGGCCGTGATATTTTTGTTGCAAGGGGGGAAGAACATGTTGAGTTCTTGGGTTGAGTCTGTATTGCTGTCGTGATCTGGGCTTGCTGTGTTGGTGAGTGTGTTTGAGTTAGGCCTTATAGCAAAACAAGATTTACCCAATGGGTTGACTAGGAGTGAAATTGAGTGGTGTTTTGGATCTAGACTTGTTGGGCTTTGGAGTTTCTCGGACTGTGCTATGATTTGTTTGAAAAGGTTGGGTTCAGAAGGGTTGTGCTGCTTAGAGAGGGAGTTAATTGAAGGTGAGGTGATGGGTGAGGGGGCTCGTGGGCCGAGTTTTAATGCTGGAGGCTTGATTCTGGCCATTAGATCTCCATTATTTTCTTGGAGGGGCTGGATTGCCTTGACTAATGTGATGGGGAGGTCAGCTTGTACTATCTGAGTCTGCATAGGAGGTCAGATATGATAGTCACTGCTATCTTTAATTGTTTCTTGAGTCTTTGTCTGCTAAGTTGGATATCTGCCACATGTTTCTTTTTGCAGCTTAGTGAGTTCCATGCTCATGCAGGTTTGGCTTCCATAGAAAGGTGCACCATGGGTATCAAGCTGAATGCAATGGGGGCTTGCAACACTATTTTGTCCCTAGAAGATGTTTTGGTTAGCGGTGTGACTTTCCTTCTCATATATCACATTTTCCTTTCCTTTGCTGGGAGTTTGTGGAAAACATTGTCTTGTTGCTAGTGGTGGTTGATGAGTTGGTGGCACGCCTGTTGCATTTTCTCCAAAGGCCACCATTTCAGTTTGTTGACTTCCTTGATGATCATATTGATGTGTAATGTGGGGGGTTCTTCTAGAGGCTGGATTGTCTGCTCTTATCCTTGGACCAAAGTTGGTGACCTCGGTTTGAATTCGAAGGAGGGGCAAACTTGTTGTATATGGCCTAAGCAGCCACAACAATAGCAAAAGTCTGATAACCTCTCGTACTTGAAGCTTATCCATGTGGCAGACCTTATTTTTCTTGCTAGAGGGAATCCATCTGGCAGTGGGTTGTGTACATTGATCTCAACTAGTATCCTCATGTACCTTCTAAAGACTATACCTGGGCTATAAGATTGCTCAACTTGAATAAAGTTTCCTAGTTTCCTCCCTATTTTTCCAGCATTTTGGTTTGTCATTAACTCTAGAGGTAGCTCGTGGATTTTCACCCAAAACACTGACATTTTTAAGTCTATTTCCTGTAAGCTCAAACCTGGAGGCCAGTGTCTTATCAGCATGTGGAAGCCCTTGATGTTCCATGGACGTTGATCCATCTTTCTACTATTGTCCTACTGAGTTGAGAAGGTAAACTGAAAAGTATTGATGGTCAAATCTTCTATGGTAAGCCCAATAACAAAGCTTCAAATTACTTTGATGGTAGCATGAAGGACCTTTTTGTTGAGGGGTTTGGATGACACGATCTTGCCAATGAGTGCATGATCAGAGAGATATGTTGCATACTTAGTTTCTGGTTCCAGATTCAATTCTTTCCATTTTGGGGCTATGGTTGTTGAGACATGGCTTTCTGTATCAGGGATGAAATTCATGGCTTTGGGAGTTTGATTTTGGAAGCTTGACTTTTGTGTTGGGTAAAGGGTTTGGATCTGTTTCTCTTGAGGGTGACAGTTTGTAGAGCTTGGATGAGAGTTACTATTATGGGGGTGGTAATGAGAAGGGATGGTTGGTGGGAAGTGTATGTGTAAGTTGCAGTTTGTGTGGATTTAATGCTGGTGTGTTCATAGCAGCTGAAGGGGAAGATTGGTTGGTGTGGGAGATCCTTAAGATGGTTTGACTCACTAGGGAGAGGGGGAGAACTCATCTTGGAGAGAGAGTTGGTCTTTCAATTTGGACATGATCTTTCTTTCTCTGTATCTTATTTATTACAAATAATAATAGAGTAATATTCCATTTAAAAAACTTGGTAATTAGATTATAAATAGTATTAAAAATTAATAATTTTCCGTGCATAAACTTAAACAACAAATGTTTGGACTCAAGCTACAAAATGATCCATTGAAAGCAAATTTACATTACAAGGAGATAAATTATCTAAGGAAAAGAGTTGGTGTAGATATAATCCTCATTCACAAAAACATTATCTTCTGGCTCTTCGTTTCCTTCTCTGCACTCGGAAATCTCCTTACTACACCCAGCTGCTCTTCCCTGCATCATATCCATTATCAATGTCTTGTTATATTAACAACAGTAACTCTTTATGTTGTGTGTGTAGAGAGAGAGAGAGAGAGATGACTACATTTGCAGAAGTCCCTGCAGAGCCCACCACAAATTCATTGGCGTTTGCTTCGCCTTGAGCTACAGATACAAAACAGTAAAAGAGAACAAAAAAGAGAAAGAGAGCGAATCTTGAAGATGTCATCGGTACTTCTTTGAAGCCTAGTTCTAGCTAGTGGATGATAGTGAGAACAAGCAAAAGCTACTACCACTATATATGATGCCATTTTCTCTAATCCAATCTTTTATTTATGAAGTTTGTATGTGTATAAATATATATATATATATATTTATTCTTTTGGTTTGTCTCCTGATTCCTCAGCAGCAAGCTCAGTCCTCAAGGGCATGGGTTGGCTTCTCCTTGTGTCTTGTCCCTAACTAATATATAAAATGGCCAAGGACGTTGCCACTGATCACTGTCACTTGTTTAATGGGTCTCCAAGCTTCCTCTTTCTATATCCACACTCTGCTGATCTACCTAACACTGTCCTCCAAAGAAGCATTAACTTAACCTTGCCATCTGAGCTTTCTATGTGCATACCAAACTTTACAAGAAGTAGCTTTACAACGATGAGATCTACTAAAAATATATACAGTTCACAAGAAGAAAAGAAGATTTAGCACTCGATATAACAGGGGGAGGAGCGACCCCTAGAAATGAACTAATTGCAAGGCAACGAAGAATGATGGTCAAGGTAATGCAATTGTTGAAGTCACTAAAAAATGGGTCTTCTTTTACCATAAGGAAATACTCAAAATAAATAAAATAAAAAAATAAAAAAAGAAATTAATAAGAAAAAACTAGCTTGGGAGATATATTTCTTATGAGTAGTGCTAGGCTGCCACCCAGTACAAATTTGTCTTTTTATTATTTTTATATTTATATTTTTTTAACATATTTAAATATTTTTAAAAAATAAAAAAATATATTAAAATTCATTTCCTTAATTATTAAGTAAAATATCTATATATATATATATATGAACTATCAAAGTGAGGGGATAAACTTAGACGGCATATTAGCATTTCTCATTTCTTATTTAGAAGTCATTGATATGTTTAATTGAAAAATAATTGATACAATTGACTGTCACGCCAATGATGTTGCACGAATGTTATATTGAATACATTATAAGCAGAATTTGTCCATGAAAAATAGACCGTGTTGTCACGTAAAATTACTATAAAAATTTCGTAAAGTCATGTGCAGTGAAATATAAGATTACGGATTTTTTTTTCAAAATTCAATATGAACAATTGTAAAAGGAATAAAATATAAATAATACCTCAATGGGCTTGGAGCATCGAAGGCTAACTTTTCAGTATGTCATTTTTATAACTGGGCAAACATCAGGTCCATGGGTGTTGTATGCATGCTGCTCTTGCTGTTGGGCTCCTATCAGCATCTTCATGCCATTTGTTCGGCCAACATATAAGAAGCGCTGAGTTTTTAATAAAATAGCGAATACTTTGTATTTTTAGATCGAATTCTTATCGTGTTAAGATATGAGTATTTTATTATATAGATTAAATCAAACACGATGTGCTTAATTAAATCAACCAGAACTTAAATCTTAACACAACTTATATCAAACACACTGTTTTACATGTAGATCATCGAAAGATCGAAAAATGCTCTACTTCTCATTTCGGACACTTTTACACCTATCGAGGAAAGTAACCGAAAGTTCCTCTCGAACGTGCAAATTTTTTTAATTTTTTTTTAAACTCCTTAAATATTTTAAAAAAATTACAAATTCATTAAAAAACAATTCTTTGATTATTAGTTAAAAAAGAAAAATCAGTAGATTTTGTCGGTCACATTTCTAGTTGGAAATATCATTGGTATAGCATAAACGCCAATCTTTTCGGTGTCCATGAGGTTAAATATTTTTTTCCCTAATCAATTAGTACTAGTGAAATACATAAAAATATAATAAAAATTATAATGAAATTAACATTAAGACGAAGTCAATTTGGAATAAAACACCGAAATCTTGCTCTCTTTAAGGAAATTCAACTCCTCTACGGTATACAAAATTTCAAATTAACCAGTACAACAAAATTTCTCTTAACTTGACTTCTTCAGAATACAACAGTCTAACTGATTATCGTATAGGCCAAACTAACTCTGTACAAATGATTGAGCTCAACGCTCTATAAAAAGAAACACCTCTCTTTTACGTGTAATCTCTCAAACACATAAAAATTATCAGATGAAATAGTATGAATTTTTTATACACCACCTCTTACCAAACAAAAGCACTTATTTATAGGCTAGTAAAACTTGCTGATAATTATACTGTGAAACGGCTCATGAAGTAACAGAAGAATTAAACTCTGCATAAGTTAGCACACGAAATAATGATATGAAATGGCTAAGCCTTAAAACAAAACTGTAAAATATCATAATAAATAAAATGTTGAAAATAATGCAATGAGGGTTTTGAGCAAAGAATAATGACAGGTTACTATCTTATTACTATCCATTTCTTATCTAATTTGTATTTGATTTTTTTTTTAATTTTTAATTTTATTTAATAATTAAGAAAGTGAGTATTAGTAAAATTATATATTTTTTTAATTTTTTCTTAGTGATTAAATATGTTAAAAAATATTTAAAAGAAAATGATAAAAAAATAAAAAAACTTAAAATGTAGATCACTACCCTTTCTCAAACTAGAGCTATTTTTTCGTCAGTCAACGTATATACATGAAAACGTACAACATTAAATCAATCAAATTTATTACAAACGGCTTTCAAGATAATTACAAAAATATTAATATAAGAAAATCCGCAGCAATTAAAAAACTATATTAATGCTTTAACCCAAACGTTGCAATTTAAAATATAATCGTTACAAAATAAATTTTTATTAAAATGTAACAACACTTAGTATTAACAGGAAATGAGAATAAATACATAGTATTTCAAGGTGGATTTTTCTATTGACAATATACAAAATATATCTGAGTAAAATATCTAGGAGTATATAACTAAAAGTTAAATTAAACCTTATCTATTGCATCATTGAGCACGCGCATCAATTTTGTATTTAATGAATTTTTCTAACAATCCAATCGTCACAAAGTTATAGATTTTGATGGGTGCCGTCAATGATTTGCCATACTGATGGAGAATCCACATTTTCTATTACTGTAATGACCTGTTGCGCAGCTCCCGAAATGAGAGATTTTAGTTGAAGAGAGTTTGCTAGCTGTGATGCTAGAAAGGTTGTAGATGCTTTAGCTATGACTGGAATTGTGGAAAGGATTTTGAAGTCCATATTGTTGACATCATACCTTACGAATTGCAACAAACTACCGATGATCAAAGGAAATACTCTAGTAGTTTAGTGGAGGTGGTGTCCAGTTAAGAGGGAGGAAGACTTGTAGCTTTTTTTTTCATGCTTGTTTATAGAGATTTTGGATTGTGCTTCCCATAATCATCTTGGGAGCGTGAGGTATTATTTATAATAAATCTGTACATGTGTTTTGTTACAAATATAAATTCAAAAGGAAATGCTATCTAAGTTTATCCTTATCTTTTACATTTGAAATTTGAGTTGAAGCGGATTGACTTGTGCGGTTGGAGTTGGCATCAGATATGCTTTGATTTGATCTTCCTTTGAGCTGGAGTTTGTTGTAGATTAATCGGAATCTGTTTCAATAGGCCTGGTAGGATTTTCCCAATTGAGCACTTGCTTTCCTTAAAGACAGCTCAATATGATCATGAATAATTTTGTTTTGATTCTTCGAAGCTCCCAGATAAGGTCGAGTATTAAGACGACAAGAATGAAAAAGTGATGTATCTCTAGGCCATTTAATCCCAAGACTGGCTCTGGACTGATTATCAATAATACCCAATCTGTCATTGAGTTGATCGGCATAGATATGAGATTTAATGGCCAGTTGCTTTGGTTCCAAAGTATCCGAGTGAAGGGGCATTCTATGAAAAGGTAGAGTAGAGATTCTTCTTCTACATTACACAAAGGACAGTGCATATTTTCAGGTTGAATAGTTGGAAGAAAACTGTTGAGCCTTGCTCGGGTAGGGAGAATGTTCTAATTGATTTTCTAGAGAAACAACTTGTGTCGATTTTCAATTTCCAGAATTTCTTTAGTACAGGACTTGAGAAGTTTTGTAAGGGAGTTCTGGATACATTTGTTACAATGTGGTATGCTGTTTTCACAGAAAAATTTCCGCAGTTGTTTGGAGACCATATCAAAGAGTCTTGCCTTGGAAGGTTTTGGGAAAGAAAATTTTTTTGGATTTCTGTTATGCTTTCTTGGTCAAAAAGAGATTGTAATTTTTGGATGTCCCATGCTCGAGGAGTTTGTGTGATTAAATCCGAGACCTTTAAAAAGGGGAAGATCTCATCCATTTGCTAGAGCAGATTAGGCTTAAAACTATCCAGAATAAGAATCCAAGATTCTGACCAAATATTAACAGATTGAACATTGAAATTTTGATAGCATCTAACCTTTTGAGAGTAGCCCTCTTGTCTTTAGAATGACCCTCCATGACCAAGAGTTGGATGCTTTAGATTAAACAATCGAGAAACTTGAAGAGTTGAGATATTTCAATAAAAGTAGTGGGTGCCAAATACCTGTATGTGCTTGACTCTTTGCCCAACCTATTTTTGCTAGCAAGCAAGGCTATGTTAAGATTTTCCATTATCCTCAAGCCAAGTCCACCTTAGGTTTTGGGTTGAGAGATAGACTTCCATGACTTCAAGGTCAAATTTTATTTTAGATCATCACGGAAGCCCCACCAGAAGTTTTTAAACTGAGTATCTAGTAATTTGCAAACCGATTTTGTAACATGAAAGAAGACATTTGATATGAAGGAATGGTGCTCTGGTTAACATGGTTTGTCCAACTTGTGATGGTAGTTTAGACTTCCAACCTTCGAACTTTTTATTGATTTTTTCCTGTAGTTCTTGATAGGACTCTTTTTTTGCTTTGCTAAAAGTAGTTGGAAGTTTGAGATATTTCATTCTCAAAGATGGAATTTTTTAGGGTGTAATCAGACTAATTGCTGCTTGAGCTATTGGGTTGGTATTGTGAGTGATGAATATTGAGGACTTATTGTGATTAATCCTCTACCTGACCAAGCCTGATATTTTTCCAAGCATTCTGAAATTTCTTGGGCATTCCTTGCATTGATTTTCCCGAAAACGATGAGATCATCAGCTAATAGCAAGTGGGAAATTGACAAACCATTTTTAGTTAAGCAAATCCTTGCAAAAGTTCCTCGAATTCAAGCCATCCATTCTACACAAAACAACCAGCAATTTTAATAGTATGGCTCCCAGGCACCATGTACTATCAATGTAAAGTACGAGTCTTATTTAGTTGGTAAGGAGGGGAGGAGTTAAGAGGGCTGGAGCCTGGAGTTGGCAACAGAGAGAAGGTGTGGACCACTGCTAAACCAGTCGACAGAAAGCTGAAAATAAATGATATAATAAAATCAAAACAGTTGAAAATATCCGATCTTATCAACTTGTATAAAACTAACAGTGGGGCAGGAAATCAAGTTCCCGAATTCCCTAATGGATAGTCAGCTAGGAAAGACCAATAATCGGAGTCTTATAAGAACAGGGTAGAGGATAAGGTCATAGCTTCAAAACCTACCAAGTACATGGGTAATATAATAAAACAAGAAACAATTTAGAAATTGGGTAATAAGTTTGAGTTTAATCTCCCCTACTGATCCCATCTGGGATAATCTCTAACATTTTTTTTTTAAATGATTTCATAATTGTGAGGGACATGTTTGGGTGCATTCATCTCGGGCAATGAATTCAGTGTCAAGATTTGAAAATCCTAACTTAATTTACAGTTAAGGAAAATCCCTAAATTAATTTAAGAGTTTCAAGAATGAAACCCTTAACATAATTAAGGGTTTCGAATTGGAACCCTAAAGAATTTCAAATTCGCAATTTAAAAATTACAATCATAAAAACACATGCACAATTCAATCCACCACAGCACACAATTCACAATCCCATCCTCCAACTCCTCAATTTAGTCTCATCCTCCATAACTCAAAAAAAAAAAATATATATATATATATATGTGCATGTGAATTGGGAACGGGAAACTTACCTTCGGCGACAAACTAGGCGTGCGACGGACTTCACGGCGATGAAGAATTTCCTGAGTCCTGACGGCATACGACGGACGAACTACAGAGCGGGAGAGAGAGCGGCGACTGCGAGGGTTAGAGAGATCAAAGAGAGAGAGAGGAGATTCTGAAAGGAAAGTGGGAGTCGCGGGATAGGCGGCAGGGGCAGCTTAACAACCCATATCAGACGTCGTTTTGATATGGATGTTTTTTAAAAAATAACCTAGTCATCAAAACGACGCCGTTTTGCTGTTTTGTTAATGACAAAATAACGTCATTTTGATGATTGAGGTATTTTTTTTAATTATAAATTTATAATATACGTTTATATATAAAAATATATATTATTTATTTATATATTATTATATATGCTGTGGCGGGGTAGAGGTTGAGCCCATCCCCCCTGTCCCCACTGGGGGCACTAGATGCGGATGGGGCCACCCGCCCCCTGAATTTGGCGGACCGGGGGTGGGGCAACAGGGTGCGGGGCCTTGTTGCCCACCCCTAGTCTTCTAACATGATGCACAAGAACAAAGTTTTTCATACCATATATTACAACAGGTAGCTAAATGCCGTCACAATTATGTTAACACAATGGTTTTAATAGCTTTTAAGTCTATTTCTGAGCTACATAGATAATGACAATTTAATAAAGCTAGTTAGAGGATTCCACGAAATTAGTTCTTTTAATATCCAGTGGAAGAGATTATTATATTTTAAGCTATTATTGATCTTGGGTGTTGGATATTATTCAACCAAGCCATAGCATTGCTTGGTTTCATCAGCTTGGCGTAAAGGGGTGACAAGTCTACCAGCTTGTGGATCCTAGATAGATGTAGAAGGCTTGTGAATCTTGATCAGAAAATAAATGTATATATAATATCAAGAATTCAAAACAAATGTCTTGCTAGTTTTTCAAAAGATTAAACCATTCTAATAAACTTTTCAAAAGTAGGGTGCTACTATGGTCATGCACATGTAAGAAAGCTACCTCCAGTTACTCCCTCTTACTATTTTTTCTTTCTTTTCAGAAAAAAATAGATAGCGCTCTCTTTTTAAACATATTAGTAGGTTTAATCTCAAGATGTGGTCGTTAGTTCAACCCAAAAATGTAAACATATAAGCGAATAGATGAGGAACATTAACAAAGTAGAATACAAATGGTGTATGCTTCGAAAAGATCATATATAGAACAATTAAAAGGAAAACATAAGACTTCTTCAAGAAAACAATAATAGCTGGGAATTGGAAAGACAGGAATGCATTGGAAATTAGGATGGCAAATGAGAACATCGATCAAAAGATAAGATAAACCATTGTATAACAGTGTAGTTTCAAGAAATGGCTTAAACTAATGGAGGCCTCTTTGATGTAAACATGGTGAATGATAATTGGAATTTCAGGTAGAATGTGATCTAAAGTTATGGGATTTGGCATTTGAAAGAAAAGAAAGAAACAAAGAAAGATGGGTATTAATATGTATATATATATTTTTTAAATTGATAGCTCATAAATTTAGAGCTAAGCTGTATCACTTTTGTCCTCCTTCTATTTAACTATGTTGATGCGTTATTATTATCAGTAGTTGGATTATTTATTATAATATGGATGCAATATCCAACGTATATATCGCCGAGAAAAAAGAAAACATATATATCACTGACAAATAATTAGAGTGTGAGTTTGACTTGTACTTTTTTATAGAACATCACAACAAAACAAAATACAATTTAGTTGGCTGGGTGAAAATACAAATCTCTGTCATTATGGTTGGCACGCAAGAAGTCTTTCGAAGGAATCGTGTTATAATATAAAGAGTAGTTCTAGATCTAGTCTTAAAGTGTAT
Organism: Juglans regia; assembly: GCF_001411555.2. Lineage (NCBI taxonomy): Eukaryota > Viridiplantae > Streptophyta > Magnoliopsida > Fagales > Juglandaceae > Juglans > Juglans regia. The sequence continues at coordinate 9,063,393 of NC_049910.1, forward strand.
AAATTTCGCGTATTTATGATAACATTTGTGACATTTTCCCACGAGTCGAAGTGATAAGATTACGTACATACCACCTTGGTGGAAAATTTTTTTTTTCTCACCAAATTATTCTGTGGGAGCCTCGTGGCATATTATTAGTGAGATAAGATATTTGTTTCCACCAAAACGTTATCTCGTGGGGAAAAATCACTATTTTCCATGATGAGATCGGTGCGAAAATCATCTAGATTGGCCTCAAATATGTCATCATTTGTAGTGGAAAAAGTTTGCCACGACCAATTTTCATCAAAAGAGGTTTTTTGCCACGAAATGAGGTGGTGGAATTCAGTTGTTGCCATGATCAATTTTCGTCGAAAAAAGTTTTTTGCCACAAGAACCAATCGTCCGAATAGGTGGAAAAGAAGACTATTGCCATGAAATGACGTGGTGGAAAACTGGTAATCCCATCGAAAAAAGTATTGATTCCCATGAACACACAACCATCCGGTCCATCCGTAACCAGTATTTTCCTAGGAGTTCATGCCGTGGGAAATACTTTTTTGACATTGTGGAAGGTACCTGTTTCCACCACCTCAACTCTTCTTAAAAAGTATTTTCTCACTAATACATCATGTAGACAAAGTTCTGAGACAACTCTTTCTCCACGAATTGTTCCAATTAGAAATACCCAAATTGCATTCATCTCAATTAAAAAGCAACAAATTAAGCAAGATATCATAAATAGTTACAAGAATGACACTCATGTACAAAAAGACACTCTTGCACAAATACCAGCACTTGAACAACTTCAACCAAAAGTAAAATTCACCCATATATTTATATAACATAAGTAATATTAGTTTTACACGTATTAATTTCCATTGGATTAACCAGTCAATCAAGGCCATGGAAATACATCATGCAGTTTACAAATAGGGAGTACTTCAGGAGGGAAGCCTACATGGCCTTCAGATTGTTCATAAAAAATGGAGCTGCCTAACTACATGTATACATGCGCATATTTTTGGTTCAAGACGCGACTGAAAATAGTTCCATACTGTTGTAAATTCTCCATTTCATCTCCCCAAAATCTGGAAGCAAATCATCTTCATCCACAAATATTAGTCTCTCATAATTACCTAAAAAAACCATTTCAAATCATCTGTATTAGCCAATAGAAAACATTTCTTAACAGCTAGCTACTAGGACATTACAGATGACAAACACTTCAAAAGCTGATACATACATTTTCTTATCTGGGACATTATAATGGTCTAAGCAAAAACACATATAAAATCCACCATGTTTCTAATTCCATTCATAAAGCCACCTGAAACAATACATGCATACTAACTGCAGTATATAAATTTTTCAGACAACTTACGAACAACCCTATAATTCTTTGTAAGCCACCTCAAACATATGTGCGTGTGCATATGTTATGTGTTATGTGTGTGCATAGATAGTAATATTGAAAATTCATTAAACTGTATATTATAGTGTAAGATCAGATCATTAAATTTAGGGGACGGGAACCCTTTTTGTCAAAAAACCATTTAAACTAGAAAAAGGCCACCACAAAAATTCTATATTCATCAAGATACACTAGGTAATGAGTTTTAACAACATGATGATCAGAAAACCAATTTGAATTGAATTCCTTACCTGTCATTCACATGTCACCAAAAGCAAAAAATCCAAACCCATTCTTTATATATATAGATTGGATACTGCATGCAATCTTTTGTCAATTTGTGGGAAATGCCTGAAATGAAATGACATAAGTTAGTGAGGCTATACGTGATGATCAAATTGACGAGTAAGGAAGACCACAAATTGATGAGATTTACAACATCAAGAATGAAATCTAGTTTACGTTAATAATGAAACAGGGGCGAAGAGAAGATATTTAGAAAAACAAAGAATGACCAACGAAGTCAGTTTTGGATGCTCCAGCCGAGTATTCTCGATAAGATTAAGGGCGGATTCCTGCCGTGGGACTACATCCAACTCGTGGACGCCGATACAGAGATGCTCAATGAGAAATGTTCTCCTCGATTGCAGCCCAGAAGAATTGATCAGGGGATTGATCTTATGAAATGGGCGAAATCAAGAGTGGTTTGGGAAAAATACAAAGTCAATAGTCTGATTAGAACACTAATATTTACTACGGAAATCGTAGGAGTGAAAAAGAATCTGTTCCCACAGTCTGTAATTGTCCCAATTCACCAATACTGTTTACGGGTGCGGCTACTATGCCGCCCCATTTTGACCATTGGGAGGTAAAACTTTTTTTTTTCTCCTTTTTCTTTTCACATTTTTAACATATTTAAATACATTTAAAAAATAAATAAAAAATACACTAATACACTTAAAATCACTTTCTTAATCACTAAGTAAAAAAAAAAAAAAAAGAATTTTGACCAGCGGTCAAATGGAGGTGTCAACTTGGGGAGGCAAAGTAGACTTTCTCTACTGTTTACACTTGGTATATTTTATGGATTTCATTTATTGTAGCGCGTATTTTTTGCCGCAATAGTGTTGTTTTTCCACCGAATCCTCCTCGTCGATGGACATGTCGCAGCAACAACTCTATTCATTTTTCACAAATAGAATTAGTGTGATCAAACCACTATTTTCCACCATGCTTTGTCGTGGGAAAGAAATTTGTGCGAAAAACCCATATTTCTTGTAGTGACGTACTCCTTTTGAAAAAGGATGTGGTCTACCATTAAAAAAAAAAAAAGTGAAGTGCTAAAGATAGAGATTCCACAAAAGTAAACTCACAAACTGATGTGGTTTCATATGATCCGTTAGATTTGCTTTACAATAAAAGTAATTTTACAATCTGACGAACCACAACAAATCACGTTAGTTTGTGAGATTATTTTTGTGTAATCCTTTCATAAATAAAGTATTTCTCTTAAAGAAATAATTTTTTCATGTGAGTCCTCTAGCCATTTTTTTTTTAAAATAAGTGCATGAGACTTGCACATGTTAAGACTGTAAATATTATTTCTTTAATATAAATGAACCATGTCATTTCCATATCCCATTAAATTTTTTTTTTTAAAAAAAAAAATAACTTGATCTCGTTAAAAGCCAAACTTATAACATCTTGGTAGCTACAATTGATTGAATGCAAACAAGGCATTCTTCAATGTCATATAGATCTACAGAGAAATTGAGAGCTGATTTAGCTAAGTGGTGTGCAGCCATGTTGGCCTCTCTGCAAGCATGTGAGACTGTCCATTGATTGAAAGTGTTCAGTATTTGCCTTGCATCCTCAAGCATCATTCCCCCTCTGCTCCAATTGGATCCCTACTTTTGTAGAAGATCAACAACTTGTTTTGAGTCCCCTTCCAATATTACCTGCTTCAAACCAATTTCATTGCAAAAGACTGCTGCTAGTAGGAGCCCCTGAGCTTCAGCATCAAAAGGGTTGTCTATGATTAGCCAAGATGCCCTGAGTGCACCTATAACCCATCCATTATGATCTCTAATGATTACTCTCATCCCCATTCTACCTGTTTCCACCCTTAAAGCCCCATCCCAGTTTACTTTAAATAAACCCACTACTGGTTTTAGCCACTTGAGTTCTTTCTGATTTCTTTGCACTAGATTAAGTTGGTGGGACTGGTTTGCCTCATGGAAGGAAATCACCTCTTTTCTTGCCGTCTGGGATATGTTATAGGATGTTTGAACCCTTTACCATGCACAAACTTGTTTCTTCTGGTCCATATCCCCTTTAGTGTTACTGCCACCTCCCCAACTCATTGTGGTCCGGTTGCTGCACTAGAGAACTCCATACATTGAAGAACAGGTCATTTTGGTATGACATCTTCTGAACCTTGATGCACCCTTAACTCCACACATCCTTTGTAGCTGAACATCCCCATAGAGCATGGCCTGATTTTTTAGGTTCTATTCTACAGATTGGACAGAGGAGATCTTCTATAACTTTCCTCCTTTTCAAGTTTGCAAAAGTAGGAAGTGCTTCATTGCAGGCTTTCAAAACAAATAATTTTACAGCAGGGGCAACCTTCATATTCCATAACCTCTTCCACACAGCTTTGTCACTATATCTTCTTGATGCTTCCCCCTCCATTTCTGACTCCAAACTCCTTTGGTAGTGGTAACCACTCCTAACTGTATACTGGCCATTGTTGGAGAACTGCCATATCAATCTATCTTCTCTTCCTCCTAAGCTAATAGGTATGGATTTGATGGCTACAATCTCCTGAGTTGAGAACATCTCCTGCATAAGGTCCTCTCTCCATAATTTCAAGTTAGGGTCTATTATGTTACTCATTGAGGTACACCATACATCATTGTCTTTAGGGGATGAGATCTGGTAGGCAGAGAGAGTTGGGATCCACCTATCTCTAGATGTTGATACTGGTTCCATTTTCTACCCTCCATATTAAGCCTATTTTTAACATCGACAGACCTGCATGAATGCTCCTCCAAGCATATGAAGGCCCCGAGCCCAATTTTGACTCCAACAGACCCACCTGAGAGAAATACTTCTGCTTGAAGACTCTTTTGACTAGTGAGGATGGGTCTTGTAGCATCCTCCAGCTTTGCTTTGAGAGCATAGCTAGGTTGAAACCTTGAAAATCTCTAAACCCAAGGCTCCCTAAATCCTTAGCAGAGCTGAGTTGTTCCCATGTAATCCACTGGATTTTTTAGGTATCTTCATTGTACCCCTACCAAAATTTCTTAAGGAGTTGATTCAGTTTCCTAGTGATGGATGTTGGCAGAAGGAAGATCCCCATAGCATAGGTTGGAATGGCTTGGAGCACAACTTGGAGCACAACTTTGAGAAGTATTTCTTTTAATGCAAGGAAAAAAAAAAAAAAAAAACCGCAGTCAATCTGTGCTCCAATATCAGATAATAACGCAAGAAAAGAAAAATAAAATCTCAAAAGGAAAACAAATGCTTGATTTCAACACACATGCAAGAATAAAAAACACCTCTAAGAAAAGTCGTCATTTCCATCTGAGATAATGGAAGAAGAGAAATAATACTTGCCCAGTTTAGATCTCCTAGAGAGAGAAATCTTGGACAAAAGAGGATGCTCTTGTACCCTTCAATAATCGAAGGTTGGATAGAAAAGTTCAAGCCGAGAATGTCCGAAAGGAACCAATCAGTAACAGCACACAAAAAAGGAACAAAAATGATAAACCAAACAAAGACTAAATTCAACCACAACCAAAGCATAAATCACAAAAAAAGAAAAAAAAAAAAAAGCTGTGAAATCTAGTCCAGCCTAACCTCCAGGTAGGGGTGTCGTGACAAATAAAGATTTCAGGATCGTCAAGAAGTATATATAAAAGATGAGATCGATATTTATAATAAAAAAATTTAAATGACGGATCGAAATACACCTTTATATATATATATATGCGGAGTTGGCTATGCAATTTTTTTTTTCAATCTTGTGCTCATACCACGACATTGGTTAGACAAAGCAACGCATCTTGGGAAGAAGATTTGGCCAAGAATATTGCAATATATTGTGAACGTGAAATGCAAGGAAATAAACTCAAACGACATATCAATTATGTCAAGATAAAATATAAATTTATTTATTTTTATTTCCATCGACTTTTAAACTTTTATATGAGAAGTGATTTCATTGATTAAACTTGTACTTCTTAGCATAAAGACAACATATGGATTTAACGGCTTCAATTATAGAGCAAATTTCTTTCTTCCCCACGTGAAGAAGGAACCAAGGCTGCACACTCAACATATCTTTGTATCCTGCACCAAACAGAGGCTCTCATATGAAGCAAGATTCAGAGTAGCAAAATCCTCACATGATTTCAGATTCCATGAAAATGGAAAACCCACATTCATTCATTCCAAAGCGAGAACGATCGAACATTACTGTTGTGCTTTGTACCCCCTCGTTGTGCGAAAAAATATTATGGATTATGCTACTTATCATCCCGCACTACACATTATAGATATTTTAGTTTTTTATTTTATTTTATTCCCGTCAAACTTTAACTTATCATCTATATAACACATACTTGTTATTAGAAAAAAAAATTAAAAAAAGTATATTATATAATGTGTGCAATGCTAAATAGAATTATTCAAATATTATATGCCAAACCAGAAACAGAGAGAGGGAACTAAAACCAGAATTATTCAAATATTATCTTCGTACTTAAAAAATTATTTGTTATGCTGGTGTTTTCGACGTTTTATTTGAAACAAGATTTTTAAAATTATTTATCTATTCAAACGGTAATGTTTTCAAAATCAATATTTTTGTAACAATAATATTTTTTTAAAAATGGTCAAATTTAAGAAAAAAATAGATCATCTCAATTGGTCACATTTATGTCAAGTTTCAATTATAACAAATATGACTATAAGAGGAAATATAGATGATTAGATGAAGAGTTTCTTTTGTTAATCAAATAAAATATTTTTAAAAATATTTTGAAATGAACAGTAACTTTCCATATTTAGAAATCTATATGTCACGTAAAATTACTATCACAATTTCATAAAGTCATGTGCAATGAAATATAAGTGTCGTTGGTACATATTCGCTCTCGAGAGAGTCAATAGACGACCTTTGTAAGAGGTTGTCAATATCAGAGACGGAGCTGGAGCAACTATTGGTAGAAGATTCTTTGATAGAAGAGTGCAAGAGCAGAAGGGAGTATTGTCTTTTTGTCACGTTGCTGTCTGAGAAGGGCTACAATAGGGAAGCTTTTAAGCACACTTTGAAGAGCATATGGAGGCCAGTCAAAAAGCTTTCTTTCAAAAACTTTGGTTCCGAAATGATGTTGGCTGAATTTGAAGATGATAGAGATAAGGAACGCGTATTGCGAGAAGGGCCTTGGCTAGCTTTTGATAAGTCCTTGGTCTTGTTGAAACAGTTTGATGGAGATCTTCAGGTTAGTAACATTAACATTGTTGAGACTCCTTTCTGGAGTCGGTTATATGATTTGCCTCTCCATGTAATTTGTGAGAAGGTTGCTAGATTAATTGGTAGCAGTATTGGGAAGGTGGATGAGGTAGATTTTGAATGTGATGCTGTTGCATGGGGAGAATACATACATGTTAAGGTTACTGTAGATATCACAAAGCCTTTGATGTGTGGCAAATGTATTAGCTTGGGATCTCAGGGTTCTTGTTGGGTACGTTTTGTTTACGAAGGTCTTCCAAATTTTTGTTATATGTTGGGTCATATTCACAAAGACTGTATCAGTTTATGGATCCCAAGCTAAGTATACTGAGGATTCATTACCTCTTGGTTCATGGCTGCGTATGGGAGGAGCAGTAGCAAATGTGAACCTTCGAGCTAAGAAGGAAGAAGACCATATTAATAATTCAATGAAGGCTAGAGAGAATCTTGCTGAGAAAGGGGAGCGCATTCAGGCTGCAAAAGAGGCTGTAACGGCTAAGGATTACTGTCCAGGTTATGATAGCAGAGAGAATCAGGGATCAAATATGGTAATTGTTGAATCTTTAAGGAAGAAAGAGACTATGAAGTCAAATTTGGTAACTGATGGCCTATTAGGGAAGAAAGATGCGTTGCATGAAGTAAGGGTGGTTTTTAATTCTGGTTTTAATATGGAAACACCAACTGTAGAGAAGGTTGTAGCAGACAAAGATACCTCTTTGGATGGGCCTCTGATTCAAGTTATGAGTGGGCCAAACAATGCTGAGCTGGTGCAGGTAACCCAAGTTAACAGCCCATGTATTGTGTCTACATCTAATTCATCACTACCTGGTAGCACAGTGACAAGGAAAACATGGCAAAGAAAGCAAAGGGGTAATTAAGGGGAACAAGCTGGGAACAAGTCATGCTATAATCAGAAGAGGAAAATGGATCTTATTGATGTGGAGGAGGAGTCAGTTCTACCTGTTAAGAAGTATAAAAGGGTCACAGGCAGTTCAAAACAAAATATGAAGATATCGATGTAGGCTGCAAGTCAACCCCGCCTGAAGCAATGAAAATCATAAGTTGGAACTCTCATGGGCTTGGGAATCTACGAGGAGTTCAAGCCCTTCGTGACCTTGTTAGGAAGGAAGATCCCGATGTGTTATTTTTTATGAGACTAAGTCGACTGTTAAGCATATGGAGAAAATTAACTATTAGTTGGACTATTATGGTTGCATGGCAGTGGCAAGTGAGGGGCTTAGTGGTGGATTGGTTCTGTTATGGAAAAAGGAATGCGTGATCACCATAGACCTATTAGTCTTTGCAATGTGGTTTATAAAATAATTTCCAAAGTCTTAGCTAATAAGCTTAAAAAGATTTTACCTAATGTTATCTCAAAGTCTCAAACAACTTTTTTTTTTATAACATAATAGTGGCATATGAAATGGTCCATTACCTGAGGAATAAGAAGGTTGGAAAAGAAGGGTTCATGTCCTTCAAGCTTGACATGAGCAAAGTCTATGATAGGATAGAATGGAATTATTTGGAGGAGGTGATGAAGTAGATGGGATTTGCTAGTAAGTGGATTGATATGGTAATGTTTTGTGTTAGGTCAGTGAGTTTCTCTATTCTCATAAATGGTGAGCCAAAGGGACCAATTTATCCAACAAGAGGTGTGAGGCAAGGAGATCCTTTGTCCCCATACTTATTTCTGCTGTGTACTGAAGGCCTCATTACTCTTTTGAATAAGGCTACTGAAAGAAGACAGATTAGTGGGATTAAAGTATGTCAAGGGGCCCCTTTAGTAAATCATATTTTGTTTTCTGATGATAGTGTTTTATTTTGTAAGGCTAACCTCAATGAAAATATGGCAGTGCATGAGCTTTTACAAGTTCATGAATTTGCTTCTGGGCAGAAAATAAATAGAGACAAAACAACAGTGATTTTTAGTGGGAATGTGTCTAATGAAAGAATGACATATTTGCTACAATTTTGGGGGATACAAAGTTTTGAATAGTATGAAAGATATTCAGGACTCCCACCAATGATTGGAAGAGCTAAGTCTTATGCTTTTTCTGATATTAAGCATAAAGTTTGGCTTAAACTGAAGAATTTGAAGGATAAACTCTTGTCTCAAGGAGGAAAAGAAATACTAATCAAGGTAGTGGCTTTATCAATACCATCCTATTCTATGAGTTGTTTTAAGCTGTCTTCTTCTTTGTGTAATGAGCTTAAGCAAACGATGGCAAGTTTTTGGGGTGGTCAGAAAAAAGAAGAGAAAAGAATCCATTGGATTAGTTGGAAGAGGATGTGCGAATGAAAGAGCAAAAGGGGTATGGGTTTCAAGGATCTCAGAATTTTCAATGATACCTTGTTAGCTAAACAAGGATGGAGACTTATGCATATTAAAGATAGTCTGTTTTATAAGGTTTATAAGGCTAAGTACTTTTCAAATAGCAGGTTCTTGGATTCAAAGAAGGGACATAACAATTCCTATGCATGGTAAGGTATATGGTCAGTTAAGGACAAACTATCACACAGTTGCAAATGGAGGGTTGGCAATGGAAGAAGTGTTGAAATTTGGAATGATTCTTGGACTCTAGGTTTTAAAGAATTAAGAAGTTCTGTGAATGAGGATGTCATTGAGGATGCTGGTGCAAAAGTGGTCTCAGTGATTGATTCACAAACTAGATGGTGGGATTTCTTCAAAGTAAGAAGTTTAATGCCACCTACTGCTGCAGATGCATTCCTCAAAATGGTATTATGTTCTGAACAGCATGAAGATAGTTTGACTTGGACCATGGAGAGGAAAGGGAATTATTCTTGAAGAGTAGACTATTGACAACTATGAAGAGGGGAGAAGACCATGCAGAATCTTCGAATACTAACAGTCAAAATAAGCTATGGAAATTCATTTGGAGTTTGAGTATTCCAAATAAGGTGAAAGTCTTTTCATGGAGGGCTTGTGTGGAGGGTTTACCAACCATGGTGAATTTGAAACAAAGAAGATCTGTGGAAGAGGATGTATGCAGATTATGTTTAAAAGAACCAGAGAATACTCTTCATGCCTTCACTTTCCTTGCTTGCAAGCTGCAGACTCATAGTTGCTATTTTGGGAATATCTAAGATTAAATCAAGAAGGCAAAACAAAAGCAGATTTGGAAATGATGTTGCTCATTGCTTGGAACTGCTGGTATAAGAAAAATCAATGGACTTATGAGGAAAAACAACTCAGTCCAGATTGGGTGATTACACAGGCACTTTCAATGCAAAAATTTTGCAACTCTGTTAAAACAGAACATTCAAACACAGTTACAAGATTTACAAAATGGATGCCTCCACCTATTGATGTAGTTAAGCTGAATGTTGATGGAGCTGTTTTTCATGAAGCAGGAATAGCAGGAGTGGGAGTAATATTAAGAGATAGTAAGGATGAAGTGCTTATGGCTTGCTCAAAGAGAGAATTGGCAGTGATTGATTCCTATGAGATTCAACTTACTGCAGTGTTGAGGGGCCCTTAGCTGTGCACTCCATTGGGTTTACAAGAGTTACAAATTGAGAGTGATTCTCTAATGGTGGTAAAGGATATTCAAGATCAAACAGATTCCTCTACAATGATGGGTCATATTGCCAAAGATATTCAACACCTCATGAACAACTTTCCAAGTTGTTCAATCCTTCATGCTTTTAGAGAATCAAATGTAGTATCTCATAAACTTGCAAGGTTTGCTTGTAATGTTCAAGATATTAATGTTTGGTGGGATAGTTTTCCAACATGTATTCGGTAGCCAATTTGGGTTGACAAATAGTTGTAATGTTTCATTTCACTAAAGAGAAGTTGATGTTTCATATAAAAAGAATATATAAGTGTTGGGGGTCAAATCAATGTCCTATAATTTATCCCGAGATAAAGCCGAAAATGAAGCCAAGAGGTAGGGCTAAGAAGAGATAAGGTAAGTTGACTCAGATTCCTAAATTATAGAGACTCAGACTCCTAAAAGAAAAGAGACTAAAACTTTTAAAAGAAAGGGGTTCACAAGGCAAGTTAGACTCAATCATTCTAAGAAAATTGACCTCTATATAAGGAGGAGATATCAATAAATCTACATAGGCTTCCTACATTCAAACTCCACCTCACATAATGATTCTAAATGATCTTCTCTCAAGGGAGGCATTATTTTCAACCTCCAGAAATCTTAAATTTCTCCATTGTATTGAGCGATATTTGAGACCCTGAGAGACTGTAAAATCACAAATCATAGTAGATTTTTCCCCCAAACAACTCGTGGACGTAGGTTTTTATGTCGAACCATGTAAATTTTTGTGTCTTTCTTTCTTTATTTTTATTTGCATATTTATTATTTATTATATGGATGAACGTGAAGTGCACCGTATCGAAGCTCGAATCATTATCATGAATTAGGAATTATTTTTTCCTCTCTTCTAATCTGTTGTGCAAATTTACGCATTAACAATTGGCGCCGTCTGTGGGATCGACTAATTCTTTAAACCAAAATTGGGAGAAGGATATTCTCTGACTCACGAGACCATCCAAAACAGTTCAGATAAATTTTTTCACTTTTTACCTGTTATTTTTATTTTACTAACACCTGCAAAAGAAAGAAGGAAAAGACAATGGGGCATGTGCAGAATGTATGGTTGTACTGTGCATGTAAGGCATGAATTGAGCAAGTGGGACATGAATTGTGCACCTGACATGCATTGTGCATGTAAGGCACCCTCTGTGCGTGCCATGCAGTGCATGCACAATGGGAATGACACACCATGCACCCAGTGGCCTTAGTCGGCGGGCACGAGGGCCCGGCACTTCCTCTACTCGGTGATGGGCAAGGTTGGCCACCCAGTCGTAGAACCAGAAGGAACCAACAGGAGATTTCCTGCCTGTTTCTCGCCGATGCAAGCTCTGAAACAACATGAAAAGTTTCCACCAGCAACCCATGGGCTAAGTGAAGCTGCCAGCGGCCACCACATGGCTGTCTGTGCTTTTTGTCGTCGGCGTAGTGCTTTCTGCTCGGTGGTATGCCCAAATCCTACAAACGGAGGCAGACAGACTATTTGTGCGCGAGATTTGGGCAGCGCGACCCGCGACAACTCGCTAGGAGGCCTTCACTAACCACCACATGATTGGCCAGCGACCTCTGTCACTAGTGTTGTGGTCCTCTACCACCATAGCTCCGCCCGTCGTGGCACTCCCCACTCGCGACGTGCCCAGGACAAGCCAACTGTGAGCAGAACGGAGGTAAGTAGCCAACTCGTGCTAGATTGGCATCGGCAGAAACAGTACCGCCCAAGTAGTAGCACTGTACCAACAGTCCTGCCATGAGAGGGGACAGAAACTGTTGGCAGACATTCTTCCACCGCTAGGCTTGCACAGAGGCCGAGAAGCTGCTCACCATGAAAGCTCTTCACCATGGCTCAACAACTCACCAGCGTCTCGCCACCCTCATTGTAACGCCCCGTCTCCGAGGGTTTGAAGAGTTAACTCATATCACTTAAAAATCATTTTTCATCCACATAGTACGTACTCTAATTTTTCTTTATCGCACAAAATACTCATTTATTTACATCAATTACTCCAGAATAACTATTCTAAGACAATACAAAATCTTAATATAAATATCAACCTCCCAACAAATCACATCATCAGAGCACAACAAGTTTACTGAATGAAAATCCTCAATAACCATATAAACCTTCTATGCTTAAATCATCAATCTTAACTCCTCTCACCCATGCTCCATATTCTTGATTCTCAACTGGAACATTCAAATCATCTGAAAAATATTGTGGAGATAAAGGGCGAGTTATCAACAACTCAGTAAACAGAGAATATATATTAGTATGTAAACATGAGCATTTTCAGAAAGTTCAGTATGCAGAAACAAAATATTTTATTTTTATATGCAGATCTCAGAAAAACATGTTATCAGAAAATTAGAGCGACTTTTCAATTTTTTCATACTCAAAATCAACTATTCATATTTAAATATCCATTTCATATTAAAAAACTCTTTGGCATAACATAACTGAACATCTTCATCTTATCATATCATATCGTATCATATCATATACCATGTTTAACCTCTGTGGTAGGGTTGTGCTATTCCCGGTGGCCAAACCAGACAGTGTCATATGGTGGACTTCCCCTTTTTCAATCTCGGAGCCCCGAGTGTGCACACAGGAAATAATACGTAAAAAGACCACTTTGTTTCCAAAGTGTGTGCACTCATATCATATCATATCATGTTGGTACCAACCATATCACGTGAACCAGTATCATATCAGAACCATATTCAGAATCAGATTCAGGACATATAAGTATGCCAAAGTTTTATCATATCTATATCATATCAAAACACATGTGAAACATATTCATATCATTTCCATTTGATCAAAAACATATCCAAATCATTTCATATTACATGCATAGGAACCCCACTTACCTGGACAACTTAGCTTTTCAGAATTTTCCTCCAAAAATATCGAGTCGACTATAAATCATCACCTATAAAAATAATCACGTAATTTTCATAAGTTTTTAATCAATAACATATTTCGATATTTAAGCCTAAACTTCTAAAATAGCCTATTTGAATTCCTTAAAACTTAAACTCTCATAATTCTAAAATATATCATCACTTTCTAAAATTATCAATATCCACCATGACCAACGTCAAACTCAAAAACACCCATATATAAAACAGCCAACAAATCTCATAGCATAACTCAATCACACAAACAACTCCATCGTCCAATCTAACCGACCCCCTTACTCCTCGAACTTAGTCTGACAAAACCAATCAAATCACAGTATAATGAGTTAGTACAAAAATACATTTAAATCATGAAAGTTCTTTGAAAAAATACTTACAATGCTATAATATAATTTTTGAAAGATCACGTAGGTGCTAGAAGTGGCGGCACATCAACAAAACAGTGCCAAATGCACTATGACCTTGGGTCTCAAAAACTCACTTTTGAATTAGTACAAATGAAGACCCGAGATTGATAGGGAATGACTTAGGGATGTCGATGAAGCCAATGGTGATGGTTGTTGGCCGTGGGTGGTGGCGTAAATGGTGGTTGAAGGCCAAAATGCTCAAATCGGAGATGGAGATAGATGGGCTTCATCGGTGGCAAATTAGAGCCAAGGATTGGTGCATTAGGTAGCTGGGAGGTCGAGGATGGTGTGGTGAAAAGGTGGTGGCCAGCGGTGGCGCGAAGGCGGCGCGCGAGCACCAAAAGCCGTGAGGCTTGAAGCTGCGCATGGGGGAGTTTCACGGCGTTGGAGGGGCTGAAAACACAGGGGTGGGGTCGCCGGTGGGTGGGGAAGAAGGTGGGCTGGGAGGTGAGGCACACGGCAGCGCGCGACGGTGGCTGGGTGGAGGAGAAGCAATGCACAGGGAGAGAGAGGGAGAGAGATAGCACAGTGCACGGGAGAGGAGAGAGAGAGAGGAGAAAAAGAAAAGAAGAAGAAAAGAAAAAGGAGAAAAGAAAAAGTGAGATAAAGAAATGAGGTCCAATCCTCACATCTTGGGTCACAAAAATGATCCAACGGAAACGATTTCAAAACAGCAAGTAAAATAAAATAATTCAAACACAAAAACTAAGTAAAATAAAATAATTAAATCCAACAACAAAATAAATTTTAAAACCCACAAATAACTAATTTAAATTAAAGAACGATTTAAATAATAAATAATAATTATTAATAAGAAAACATTGAATTAACAATTAAAAATCTTAAAATAATATAATGTAAATCATTTGAAATTTAAAACAAGAAAGTTCATAATCTTAATAAATGCAATAATTTACTTAGTTAAAATACACGTAAATACGTGGTATCACACTCATGGTGGGCAATAACCCACCTTTGCTCGACCAACGAGCAGCTCACACATCCGGCAAAAAACTCACCAACATCTCATCGCCATCCCAACGGTCAACCTCTTGCCAGCCTCACTTCGTGCAGCATCTTTCCATGCCACAAAAGGTTGTGCCCGCTACACAAAACTCCAGTCATACTGTGTTACCTCGCCACATTTCAGTCCAATGAGTTGCTCACTCACAAAGAGTTTGCTCGCCATGGAGGAGGTTGCTTCACCCACTGTAAGTTTCTTGCCCTCTCACCCAAAATATTTTACTCACCCACAGAAAGTCTCTCTCGCCACACTTAGCTGCTTGCTCAAATTCGATTGTAAAAAGAAAAAAAAATCAATCCAAGATGGACAAAAAATTGTCATCGTTACAAAAGAGCTCAAAGACTGGTAATTTCTCCGTGCAAAAATCATTTAGTAGCTAACAATTTTAGTCAAGGGAGAATCGAAAGTAACAACTAAATCTCACGGGTTTGTCTTTTTCAAACTTGATATTTTAATTTTATTTTCTATTAAAAAATTTGGTTTTTGGATATTTTTTCCGCCAAAACTCATCGAGGTTCCACAAGAATCCGAGTGGTCACAAGCTCAAGGAATATATTTCTTGGGAAATCGCTCGTGTGACACGAAACACCGGCTACATAGCCCCTCCTAGGCGCAGCACAGGCTTTTTAATTTGTTTTCATTAGAAAAGATTGCTCGATATCGTGGGCTCCCTGGACCTTCATAATTGAAGCATGATTGCCTCCGGGCCTCATCGATGCACCACAAACCTTCGCCATGCTCTAGCAAAGCGATTCAGGTTTGCAAATCTCACATTTGTGATTTAGATTATCTACACTATCTGGATTTGCATTTTTAGCACAGTCAAGGATCGGCCGACCTTACTTATCTCTCGTCGAGGATCAATAGGTGGGACAAGTCATTAGACGGTTTGGCCTCCCTTGTGAAGAGCCAACTAGCGGGAAAGGTCAAGGACCACCTGACCTTACTTATCTCTAACTGAGGATCAAGAGGCGGGACAAGTCATCGGATTGCCTCACCTCCCTCATGGCGAGCCAATAGGTGGGAAAGGTTAAGGACCACCCAACCTTATCTCTCACCGAGGATCAAGAGGCGAGACTGTCCAATCTCCCTCGTGACGGGCCAATAGGCGAGAAAGGTTAAGGAATGCTCGACCTTACTTATCTCTCACCAAGGATCAAGAGGCAGGATAAGTCATTAGATTGCCCGACCTCACTCGTGACGAGCCAATTGGTGGAAAAGGTCAAGGACCGCCTGACCTTACTCATACGTCGTCAAGGATCAAGAGGCTGGACAAGTCATCAAACTGTTCGACCTCCCTCATGACAAGTCAACATGCGGGAAAGGTCAAGGACTGTCGGACCTTACCTATCTCTCGCCGAGGATCAAGAGGTAGGACAAGTCATCAGATTGCTTGACCTCCCTCATGATGAACTAATAGGTGAGAAAAGTCAAGGACTGCCCGACCTTACTCATATCTCGCTAGAGTCAATAGGCGGGACAAGTCACTCGACTATCCAACCTCCCTCGTGATGAGTCAACATGCAGGAAAGATCATGGACCACCCGACCTCCCAGGAGCCTAACAAGCTGTCAAGTCTCTACAATACGTAATCTCTCTCACTTGGACAGCAATACAACCACAACATCTTCTGTAGCATATACCGAGTGTTTACACTCATGCCACAATCGCCGCCAGTGGGTTTCCTCTGAGAATAAGCCTTCAAGCTCCACAACCGCCTCGCATAGGTTACCTTCGGGAATGAATCGATGGGCTAGACAACTGCTTAAGATGGATCTAGGAGTCGACAGGCTCTTTGACCACTTAGTGTGGGTTACTACCAACAAACACCAACAGCAAAACGAGAACACTAAGAACAATTTACACCAATGGACGGAGAGTCCACTACTACCAACAATAGCAAAAATGATCACAAAAATAAACACTCTTTGTTGACGATAAAAGGTCACATGTAACCAATCATGGAAAACAAATAGCAAAAACTAATCATGAAAATATGCACTCTTCGCCGAGAATAAACAGTCTGTCAAGTAAACATTCACACAAATAAACAAACTCAAAGTCGAGCTCCGTCCTGGCACTTAATGCGGAGAAGTACATCTCCCGCCAAAGTCAAGCTTCGCCCTTGCACCTAATACGGTCGAGTACATCTACCGCAAAAGTCAAGATCCGCACTCGCACCTAATGCGGTCAAGTACATCTTCCGTTGAAGCCAAGCTCCGCGCTTGCACCTAATACGGTCAAGTATATCTCCCGCCCAAGTCGAGCTCTACTATCGCACCTAGTGCAAGCGAGTACATCTCCTGCCCAAGTTGTGATCCGCGCTTGCACCTAACGCAGTCGAGCACATCTCCCGCATATATCTCCAAGGTGAGCTCTTCACTACTTGGCATGAAACAAACAAAAAGCCAGGGACCAAGTTTCAAAGTTTATTTTATTTGCAGATTATTGACTTGAAGATTCTCAAGGCCTTCTTGTTGTGAGCAAGTCGATCTTAAGAATCGCGGGCATCTGTTTGGGGTCAAATCAACATCCTATAATTTACCTTGTGATAAAGCTTGAAAATCAAGCCAATAGATAAGGCTAAGAAGAGATAAAGTAAGTTGACTCAGACTCCTAAAAAGAAAGAGACTTAAATTCCTAGAAGGAAAGAAACTCAGATTCCTAGAAAGAAATAGACTTAGACTTCTAAAAGGAAAGGGGTTCACAATGTAAGATAAACTCAATCATTCCAAGGAAATAGACCTCTTTATAAGGAGGAGATATCCACAAATCTACAGAGGCTTCCTACGTATAGACTCCACCATACACAACGATTTCAAAGGATGTTCAGTCAAAGGAAGCATCGTTTTCAATCTCCTGAAATCCTAAATTTCTCCATTATATTTAGCGATATGTAAGGCCATGAGAGATCGTAAAATCATCAATCATAGTGAATTTTATCCCCAAACAATCCATAGACGTATGCTTTTATGTAAAACCATGCAAATCTTTGTATCTCTCTTTATTTATTTTTATTTGTATGTCATTTCTATAACTAGGCAAACATCTGTTGTATGCATGTTGCTCTTATTGTCGAGCTCCCAACAGCTTCTTCATGCCATTCGTTAAGCAAGAGAAGCGTTGAGTTTTTAATAAAATAGGGAATACTTTGTATTTATAGATTGTATTTTTGTCGTTTTAAGACATGAGTATTTTATTATATAGATTAAATCAAACACGATTTGCTTAATTAAATCGACCTGAACTTAAAGCCTTAACACAACTCATATAATAACAGATGACACAACAAGACCTGCATAATCTGTTTAATAATCAATTAGGATTGGATTAACACGACACGATCCGTATTGACCCATTTCGTGTAAAGAAGTTCAATTGACTCGTATAACCCGTTTGACTTAATTGACATAATTTTATTTGAAAATTAATATCTACAAATTTTAGTAGCCACATTATAATTAATATCTCCAAGAAATGTGACTAAATACCAACAATAAATGTCAATATTTTTAAAAATATTAACTTATAATAAAATGCAATATTACAATCCCAATAATAATAAACATAAGCATACATATAGTATAGTAATCTTTAAATAAAACTTAAACAAATTATATGGGTTGATTTCGATTTAAGAGGACTGACTCATGTATTAATCGTGTCTTATCGAGTTGATCTATTTTAATTCGAACTCAATTATATCAAACTTAAACCCATTTATTTCATGTTGTATTCATGTTGACTTGGGTTGGCTGGAGAGCTATTCTTCTTGGATGCTTCACTGCCATTTATTGTTGAGAAGAGTTACAAATGCTTGTGATTAGCTTGTGTATGCTGGCTAGAGTATTTTACATACAATGATATTTCTCTTATTTTATGAATATCTTTTCGATTACATATTGGACGGAAACTACAATGAGTTGCACAAAAGCAAATCACAGACTCAAAGGAACATCATATATATCTTGAAGAGTTCTAATAACATGAGTGCAACAGGGACATGCATTACCATGAAATCAGCAAATATAGATGAAAATAGAGTGACAAAGAAATGAGATCTTCTTTCTCATTTGTGAAGGCGACAACGGGGAATAGCAAGTAGATGTTTAGCTCTAGGAACTGTAATGCCAAACTCCTCAGTCATGTCCAATTCAGTTGGTAGCATGTTATTAGGAAGCTCCCAATCAAAGCAATGAACAAGCTGTGCCACAACGAGCCGAACCGCAGTTAGACCCAACTGTAACCCCGGGCAGCCTCTTCTCCCGGAGCCGAATGGGAGAAGTTGGAAGTCACGTCCCCGGAGATCAATGCTACTCCCAACAAACCTTTCTGGGAAGAACTTCTCAGCATCAGTCCAAACACTTGGGTCTCGCCCAATTGCCCATATGTTTACTATCAACCTAGACTTTTTGGGGATGTGGAAGCCTTGGATAGTGATGTCTTCCATGGCCTCATGAGGGAGCAATAGAGGTGCTATTGGATGTAGCCTCATGGTTTCCTTTACAACCATGTCCAAGTATTCCAGCCTATCCAAATCTGATTCCTCTACCATCCTCTCCAAGCCCACTACATCTTCCAGCTCCTTTTGAAGTTTCTTCATTACCCTTGGATGCTTGATGACTTCTGAAATTGTCCACTCAATTGCTGTTGCAGTAGTGTCCATTGATCCTACAAGCATGTCCTGTAATGAAATCATTGTTTGGAAATAAGTGATCAACAACAAATTTGAATCAAATAGTACACAAGTTCAATGAATGATTACCAAGAGTATGGCCTTGATATTGGACCGTTCAACACGGTACTCAGAGTCTTCAGATCCCATGAAGCTTAGCATGACATCAACAAAGTCCTTAATCTTATTTTCATCTTTGGATTGGACATGATCGTCGATAATTTTCTCAAAAAAAGCATCAAATATCTTACTAATAACCTTCATGCGTCGCCTCAACCCCTGAAGGTCAAGGGGACCAATATAAGGAATGTAGTCACCAAGGTTAGGAGTAGCACCTAGATGCATACCCTCTTGAATTACATCCTTGAATCCCCTCTCATCAAAATCCTTATCCATGTACTTCTTCCCAAACACCATACGACAACTCATATCCGCGCTGAGGGATGAGATCTTGGCGCTGAGATCGACAACAATACAATCACAACCAGCCTTTTCAATAAACTTCACCAGTAGGCCAAGCTCTTCTTTCCTCATGGATCTGAAAGAATTGATTTTGACGTTGCTAAGCAATTCAAGGGTGCACATCTTGCGAATGTTGCGCCAATAAGGACCATAAGGAGAAAAGGACAAGTTCTTTTGCTCATAAGACATGTGCTTTGCAGCCTCACTAGGTGGTCTACTAGCAAACACAAGGTCATGCGCTTTAAGAAACAGTTCAGCAACTTGGGGGGAGGAGACCACAATGGTGGGCACAAATCCTAAGCGCAAGTGCATGATAGGGCCATATTTTTGGGCTAGTCGATGAAGATCTCGATGAGGTAATTCCCCAAACATATGAAGATTCCCGAAGATAGGCAAGCCTCTTGGACCAGGAGGTAGTGTTTTAGTCTTGTTCATCCTTTTCCATGTCCATTCTCGCAGGAGATAAGCAAGCATAACCAGCACAAGTATCGTCCACGCCCAAACCATAATAGGCATGTTTCACTCAGATATTGTTGTTATAGCTACAATATCTAAGTACTTATCCATGGCAATATCTGAGTATTTATCCATGGCTTGGAAATTGCATACAAGAATAAAAACATGCTTGAGTTAACTTCAATGTCCTGAATACTATAAAAAAAAAATTGGGGCGGCCTAATCGATGTATGATTGGGATTTTATAAAATTATAACACTAATTTCCAAATGGCATAGGCCAAGTGGATAAGCATCTCATTTAATCATGCAAAACCAGTTAAACATGATGTGTCACCATTAGGTTAAATCAAAACTAGGACGTTTATATTCAGGACTAGTTCTGCCTCGAGTAGGATAGTTTTCTTTATTATAATATCGTTTGTGTAAGTTTTTTAAGACATGCAGAGACAAACCATTTTATAGTGCAAGAAATAGCATGGAGCCAAGAGGCCAACGCCATATTAGATATCATCTCTAATCATGGGGCCATCGATGCATGTTATATAGCACATTTTAATAAAATTAAACGTCACTTTATGATGTTGTAATCATCTTGATCATACCAATAAATCTTCCTTGTCTTCTTCTCGTGTCTGTTCTAACCATTTTAAGAGACCACTACAACAGAAACGGTATTTTGGGATGAAAATTTTCGTCCCAAAAGACCCCAATTTCGTCCCGTAAAAATTTTTGGGACGAGAAAAATTCGTCCCAAAGTCGTTCCAATATCACTGTGCCAAAAGGTATTTTGGGACGAAAATCACCATTTCGTCCCAAAAAATTTCTTTTGGGACGAAATTGAAGGAAACCGTTCGAACACGTTCGAACGAAAAAAATTTTTCGTCACGGTTTAAATTCGTCCCAGAAAATAGTTCGAACGGGAAAATTTTTAAGTTCGAACAGTAGTACCCTGTTTGAACGAGTTCGAAATATGTTCGAACACACATGAATTCGTTCGAACGTTATGAATTGTCTTTGTGTTCGAACGTTAAATGGTCAGGTCGAACGCGCTATATAAATTCGAACGGTATAGGATATGTTCGAACATGACTGAAATTATTTACGTTCGAACGTTGTGTGATCGTTCGAACGTGAACGTATTGTCTACGTTCGAACGCTATTGTCGTTACATAGAGTTCGAACGTTTTACGTTCGTTCGAACGATATCTCTTTAATTTAAATCAATAATAGAAAACCAAATAGACATTCATACTATTTGCCACAATACATTAGAAACTGTTTAACACTCACAAAAGTGTGAAAATAAGCGCAAAGTAAATAAATAACAGTCGAGACAGGTATTGTTCGTACATAAATAGATAATCCCAAAATCCATCAGTTGTTTGGAGGCCTGTACTGTTGCATAAGCTGCTGCATTTGGAGTTGCATCTGTCTTCTGAACTCTTCTTGTTGTTCTTCATGTTGTTTGAGGCGCATCTCCATATCTGCTTGTTTTGCCAATTGAGCCTCTAACTCATGCTGTCTTGCAGTCAATTCTTCGATTCTGGAATTCGCATTCTCTAGCGCTATAGAAGTCATAGATGCATTCCCAGAAGAAGAGGAAGAGGGACCAGGCTTTACACAACGACCCAAACCCCTCAAATATCCTGAACGTTGACCCAGGACTTGTGTAAAAATCTCAATATCACTTGTTGAGGAATTTTGATCTGACGCAGATTCAGCACGTAGGGCAACCATTTTATCCTAGCCATATATAAGATAAAGAATTAATATCGTCATAAATATTCTAATATATTTAATTCAAACAGGTTATAAAACTTACATAATTTTCACGGGCATCAGGATGAGTCCACTCTCCATTACGATCAGTGTGCGATGCAGCATATAATTTTGTCAGATCATAATTAGTATCTGAATCTTGCTACAATAAATGTGTTAAAGATATAAAGTCATTATGATGAGTCCAAATAATTAACTATATCCAATAAAAAAAATAGCAATACCAATTTCTGAGAAAGACGATGGAAAGATCTTGAGCCTGCATGATGATTAATCTTCAATTTTGATCTATTTGTTTTGTTTATAGAACTTCGCTCCTGCAAAGAAATTGAAAATATTATGAAGCGAAATGACAGATATGACAAGTAAAATAATTAAATTTCATTATACCTGATATGATGGATCCTCAAACATGTCACAAAGTTTTTCCCACTCAGAAGGTCGGACATCCTGGAAAGGATGTTGGCGTGCATCTTCCTTCTTCTCAAACTTATTATAATGCTCATGACACCTCGCCTTATATTTGCGGAATGCATTACCCATAAGCTCTTCCACAGTCTTACGCTCCTCTCTCCGACCAAAATTTAATTCGAAATCATCCTTAAAAAAATAGTCACAAACACATTATCATTTATAATATTCTAAATTTAAGTAAAGTATAGGAATTTATTCTACTAAATCAATATTTTAAATATTACCAAACAACGCTTCTTGATAAGCTCTTTAACATCTTGGGGGACTTTCTTCCATGAAGTCGTTGCCAAAGGTGCGTAAGTTCGTGTAAGAGCACCCACATGTGATGCAAGCCAAGCTGCTGGTTGTCCTTCGCCCCCAGTATGTTCGTCAGGAATGTTAACCTTGATCTTACCCACCTTCCGATATTTTTCCAACGTCACCCCTCTAGTGGTGCCTCGACCTTGACGAGATTGTACTGTAGATTCTATAAAATATAACATTGTAATCAATTGCATTTATATTTCTATTACAGGACCTTAATTAATAACTTTTATGAGTATTAAATTTTTACCTTGTTCTGTAGAATCAATCTCTAATGGTGAGTCTGAAGGAGAGCTAGGAACAGGTGGAGATGGGTTGCGAACTTCCTTCCTCTTTGGCGGCATAATTTTAAACTACTGATACATTCAATAAGTAAAATATTTGTCATCAAGTGGAATGTTAACACTTAATTGGTCAATCAGAATCTGTATCAGTTTCATTTGACAATTCGCTCTCATCATCTGTAGATACTTCAGATGATTCAACATTTTCCTCAACTGTCGCATCAACAATTTCAGCCTCAATATCTTCTCTATTTAATGGAATCATCTCATACTGGCTCAAATCCACAAACAAATTTATCGCGGGTTGACTCTCTTGGTATGCTTCTTGAGTAGAAGAGTCATCTTCTTCTTCATCTTGTCCTTCCACCTGAGGGATAACATCATATATATTTCTTGGAGAATATTTTTGAACTACTCGCCATTGATTTCCTAACTTCGGGTCATCTAAGTAGAATATTTGAGATGCTTGAGAAGCCAAAATAAAAGGATCATCTTCATACCATTTTTTTGATGTATTAACACTCAAAAAATATTCATCATCACGGACTCCAGTACGAGGATTGCTTAAATCCCACCAATCACACTTAAACAGATACACCGCAAGCTCTCCCAAATATTTCATTCCAATTATATCGACAATAACCCCATAGAAATCAATATTTTCTCCATCATGACTTCCTTCGACTAGGACACCACTATTTTGGGTTTTCCTATAACAATCTCGATCCAGTGTGTGATACCTACTTCCCCGAGAAATACATGCAGAATATCGAGCAGCGCGTCTCGATGGGCCACGCGCCAATGCATACAGTTCATCAGATATATCATTTGGATTATTCGCATGCAATTGTACAACCTACATATTGAGTAAAGCATATACTATATCAAAGTTGAAATTAATATTTTTTCATTTGTTATTGAGTAATGCATATGTAATTTCATTACCCGTTCTTCAAACCATCTCGGGAACTCCTCTTCATGTTTCTGGTTTATATCATTTACTCCTAGTTCCTTGAGCACGTTAATATGATCACTGAAATTGATGATTACCACAAATATATTATATTTTGTATTTTTTCCCTGACGTAATGAGGCAATTTAAATTAAGAAAAAGTTATAACTTACTTCAAGTAGTTCTCTATCTCAGGGCAATTGTTCAGCACGTACCACTGAGCTTTCTCGAACTCTCTTCCACACAAGTCATAACCACGCACTGCACCAATTGGACGAACTTGTTGGGAAAACACAGAATATATATTCCGTTGTCTTGCTCGGTCAACGTCAAAGTTTCTTTCTGGCCGATCAAACCGAGTGTCAACTCCGTGGAAATATTTGGAACAGAAGGTATGCCACTCATCGTCAATATATGCTTCTGCAATTGATCCTTCTGGACGGGCCTTGTTACCCACTGTACGTTTCAACTTTCCAAGAAATCGTTCAATGGGATACATCCATCTATATTGAACTGGTCCTGCAAGTCGAGCCTCACGTGGCAAATGAACGGCTAGGTGAACCATGACATCGAAGAATGACGGTGGATAAATACTTTCTAGCTTACACAATATTATGACAATTTCTCGTTCCATTCGATCCAAAGCTTCTACATTCAACGTCCTCGCACATAAGTCTTTAAAAAATGCACCCAACTCAGTCAAAGCCACACGCACATCTCTGGTCAAGTACCCACGGATACCAATAGGCAAGATACGCTGTAAGAAAACATGACAATCATGACTTTTTAATCCAGTTATTTTCCAATCATTTGTTCTCACACACCTTGTTAGATTCGAGGCATAACCGTCCGGTAATTTGATCTTCATTAGCCACTCACAAAATGTAACCCTTTCATTCCTTGACAATGTATACCACCCAATCGGCATGTAGACAGACGAACCATTTTCTTGCAACTGCATTTCCCGTCTTATTCCCAACCGCTTCAAATCCTTCCTTGAGTTTATTGTATCCTTTGTTTTTCCTTCAATTGACATCAATGTTCCCAATACGGATTCGCAAATATTTTTTTCAATATGCATAACATCAAGGCTATGTCGCAATTTTAACTTCGACCAGTACGGGAGTTCGAAAAATATACTCTTCTTTGTCCAATTCAACTCATTCGTAGCTCGTTTTCTCTTTCGTTGTTTTTTACCAAATTCATTACAACCAACATCTATAAATTGTGCAAGTACATCTTCGCCAGACAAATATGGTGGAGGTTGGCCCCATTCAACAGTTCCATCAAACATTCCAGAATTTCCACGCCATCTATGGTCACCAGGTAAAAATCGACGATGACCCATGAAACATAATTTCCTCCCGTACGTAAGCCATTCAGATTTGGTATATTTGTTACAAGTTGGACATGCCATTTTCCCCTTAGTACTCCAACCTGACAAATTCCCATAAGCTGGAAAATCATTTATTGTCCACAACACCGCAGCATGCATCTTGAACGACTTGCCTGTTAACGAATCAAATGTGACAACCCCATTCTCCCACAAATCTTTCAATTCTGCAATCAATGGCTGTAAGTGTATGTCTATATCATTTCCCGGTGACCTCGGACCTGGGATGAGCAAACTCATCATGAAATATGGATCTTTCATACACTTCCAAGGTGGTAAATTATACGGCATAAGTACAACTGGCCAAGTACTATGACTAGTACTCATGTTCCCAAAAGGATTAAATCCATCTGTTGCCAACCCAAGTCTTACGTTACGCGGTTCTTCAGCAAACCATGGGTGTTCCTGATCAAATTCCTTCCACACCTGGGAGTCAGCAGGATGTGACAAAATATTCTCGTTCCTTACTCTATCTGATGAGTGCCATGTCATATCTACAGCCGTTGCGCGTGACATAAATAATCGTTGTAATCTAGGTATCAATGGAAAGTGGCGGACGACCTTTTGCGGAACATTTGCCTTGTCCGATGTCCATCTTGACTCGTGGCATATAGGACACTCGTTCAACTGCTCATTCTCTCGCCAAAATAATATGCAGTCATTCGTACATGCATGTATTACGTTGTAATCAAATCCGAGTCCTCGTTTCAACTTTTTTGCTTCATAGAAGTTACGAGGTAAAGTATTGTCTGTCGGCAGTGCCTCTTTAAACAGCTCAAGTAACATATTGACTGCCTTAATAGATAATCGACACATTGATTTTATGTGAAGCAATCTTACGGTAAACGACAACTTACTATGTCTTCTGCATCCTGGATATAGCTCACGCTGTGAATCATTCCACAAGCGTGCAAAAGTGTTATGGCCCCCATCATTTGAGCTTAATGTGTCCGTGTCACCTTCATCCACAAACATTCCCGCACCGATGTCACCTAACATTTCCTCCATATCCTCATCGTAATCATCTCCAACAATCTCTGGTTGTACATCTTCATCGATCTCTTCTTCTTCATGTGGAGCCTCAAATGAAGTTGGATATGGTTCGCCGTGTAAGACCCAATCAGTATAACCCTTATCAATACCTTTGACAAACAGATGTTCTCTCACCAAGTCTATCTTATGAGAACGCAAATTCCTGCATTCTCTGCATGGGCATCTGATACGCCCATCACTATCACATGTACCCAATGCAAACTCCAAGAATTTCTTAACACCTTCAGCATATACATTGTAATTCTGACCCAATCGATGGGTAACTCTCATCCAACTCTTATCCATGCCGACTATATTCATTACAAACAATATTGTAATGCATCAGCAAACATCCATATATCATGTACCAATTAATGAGTATGCCACCTTTCACCGGGTAGTTGGTCCTATCCCGTTCGGGATTGTAAGATCATAGTCGCCACCCTATGATCTATTATCTGTCACGTCCAACAAAATTTCGGCAGCATCTCCCCATAGTTCTCCAAATATGCTCGTTTCGTTGTGTGCACTGACGATTAACACATCGTTGCACCATCAACGAAACTGCATATCCAGAGAACAATGGATGAAATGTCAACCTCATAATGTTGGACGACAACAGATATAGTTCTATAGTTTGCGAGAATGATCTTACAATCCCAAACTGTCCACTCTGGACAATTCAAGAGTTATCAATCAAGCATTCATCCGAATTGATAACTCTCGAACGGGTCTAAGGTTTATTTTGATGAACAAAAAATACAAAATATGGTAATATATGTCAAACAATAACAACATATTATTTACACAACAATACAACAAAAACATAATTAGTAGGTATTATTTCAATATTTATTCCAGATTTTAATTTAAATATTAGTTTTACATGTTTATAATTAAGTATTTTAATTTAAAGATTTAGTAGTATCTTAATTTGAATATTAAAAGTTATTAATTTATCTTGAAGTATTTAAGTATTATTAAATCTTAACTATTTCTATTTTAATTTAAGATTTAGTAGTATTTTAATTTGAATATTAATTTTATTAATTTATCTTGAAGTATTTAAGTAGTATTAAATCTTAACTATTTCTATTTTAATTTAAAGATTTAGTAGTATTTTAATTTGAATATTAATTTTATTAATTTATCTTGAAGTATTTAAGTATTATTAAATCTTAACTATTTCTATTTTAATTTAAAGATTTAGTAGTATTTTAATTTGAATATTAATTTTATTAATATATCTTGAAGTATTTAAGTATTATTAAATCTTAACTATTTCTATTTTAATTTAAAGATTTAGTAGTATTTTAATTTGAATATTAATTTTATTAATTTATCTTGAAGTATTTAAGTATTATTAAATCTTAACTATTTCTATTTTAATTTAAAGATTTAGTAGTATTTTAATTTGAATATTAATTTTATTAATTTATCTTGAAGTATTTAAGTATTATTAAATCTTAACTATTTAAGTATTATTAAATCTACCAAAATTTATATTTTATTTTAAAATTTTAGTAGTGTTTTAATTTGAATAATAATTTTATTTATCTAGAATTAACAATATTAAATGGTAGTAGTACATATAATTTACACAACTATCCCAAACTATTTGTATTATGTATATGAAATGTCATTACCCGTTCGAACGATGATGCCCTATGTTCGAACAAAATTAATACGTTCGAACGGTAATCCTAATCCGTTCGAACGTATTCGTTCCAGATTCCAGTCGTCTTCAACAACGCCGAAAACTCCATTAATTACAAACTCTAACAAACACAAACACCAATTTCAAAGCATACAACTTTCTAACATTGCAAAATATTAAGTTCAAATCATACATTTCTATTTTAAAAGAAATACCTGACAAATTGAAGATGAAAATGAAATAATCCGAGAATAATCTGAAAATAATCACAAACTATCCTACACATATTAATCCGAGAATAATGGAGTGAGATGAACAATTTTTTTGAGCTTAAGGGCTAGTTTGAGAAAGAATACCTCTAATATGCGAAGGGTAATCTTCAGAGCACGGAGCGACAGCGCGGAGAGAAAGGAAATTGTGAGGTTCTGTCGTGTTTTTGAAGAACATTTCATGTTCGAACGGTTATTTACTAACCGTTCGAATGTGAAAATATTAAGCGGGAGACAATTCCCTCCTAATTTTCACGTTCGAACGTATAAAAAGTATGTTCGAACGTTATTGAATTATTCCCGCTCGAAAATTTATCGTTCGAACGTTAATTTCTAACTGTTCAAACGGTATTACAAAGTTTTATTTATTTTTTTTTTCATTATAATGTTGAATAAAAGAACAACATTAATATATGTAGACATATTAGATGATACTATATTTTAATTGGCGGGATATTTTCCCACCACTGCAATAATCCGTTCGAACTATAACAAATTACGTTCGAACGGTAATCCAGCTGTCTTTAATTGGCGGGATGTTTTCCCGCCATTTGCCTTGTCCGTTCGAATGTTTTATTTTACGTTCAAACGTTAACATATGTGTTCGAACTGTTTATGAGTACCGTTCGAACACATATCCTTTATGATTAAATATAACTTTTTTCATCATTAAATGAAAAGTACTATAACATCATATGTATTAGTTATATATACTATCATATATAATGTAATATATACTATCATATATATGGTAATCTATACTAATTATATAGTATATATAGTAATATATATTATCATATATATAGTGACCTATACTATCATATATATTATTAAGATCATATGTATTAGTAATATATACTCACATATATATAGCCCCAAATATACTAAGGTCACATAATAAAGTCTAGAGAAATTTATAAGATGATAGTATATTATAAGTAATCTAAACTCTATGTATATATGTTGTATAATATCATATATAACTTTAGTAGGTAAAGTATAATGGAATATGTAATATGACATATATTAGTTAAGTATAAACTCATACCATATAGTACTACATGCTATTATATAGTACGTTATATATGAGTTATATCTCATATATAATACTTTGATAGTAAAGTATTATGATATATTACTATTATACTATAAGAAAATATTTTATAAGATATTATGCTTTCAATTAAAATATTCTACTATTATAATATATATTATAATATTACATAGTAGATTACAATATATATAATCTACTATAATAGTATATATATTATAATAATTTATATGAATATAAATATAGTATACATTTAATATATTTTTTAATAATATTGTAAAACTTCCGTTCGAACGTGAAACAGTAACGGGCGAACGGGTTTACATTAACGTTCGAACGTTTAATATTAACGTTCGAACGGTTCTGCAGGTATAAGTTTATCGCGGGCTTCCTTCCTCTCACGCCGCCGTCTCCACCGTTTGAAAAATTGAGAAAACGTTTGAACGCACGCTCTTCACCGCCGTCTGCCGTCATGATCAACACATACGTACAACATTTGTCCTCCCAACTAAAGGTATGTACTTTCAAACTCATTTTACCGTTTATTTTATAATTTTATGGTTTTATTTGGTTTTTTTCCTTAAAATTATATTTTCTCATTAATAATTACCGTAGAACACATAAATCTATCGTAGGATGTTTAGAAATGAAGAGTACTTTGTTTTTGAGTCGAAGAAACCACGGAATCGAAACATTTTTGAGTATTTTCATGGCTGCTGAGTTGACTCAGCCATGGCCGAGTTAGATCTGTTTTACGTTCGAACGGTATTAACCAGTACGTTCGAACGGTAAACCTGTACGTTCGAACTTTATAGACACGTTCGAACGTTATTAATTTTCCGTTCGAACATATATTTATACGTTCGAACGGTAATTATTAAGTTAAATCCATTAACATTTTATTAGCTTATTAAATTGTTTTCATCGTTTAATTGATTATATGTTCTATCAATTAATTTATTAAATTGCTATTAGTATATAATTTTGTAAATCTTTTAGTCGTAATTAGATTTTATCACTAATCTTGAATGTATATTTTATTGTTTTAATTGCAGGATCATAATAATGTCTTCTCGGGGCCGTAAACGTGGTAGATCAGGAGAATCTTCCATCCAAACAGTTCGAGAGCGGACCGTTTTACTTGAGCGACAGGTAAAACTGTCTGATTTTGTCGCTCTTATATGGGAGGGTCATTCCCTCCCATCAGTATTTAATGATCGTGGTTGGGCACCGATCTTAGATCAGCGAGAAGAAGGAATGGAGCTCCTTTCCTTCATTGAGATCGTTACTGAGTTCTATAAAGAGCTCGGTGCTGCTAGCCCAGACGATGGAGGGGCATATAGGATCTCTGTCCGAGGAGCTCCTGTTATATTTTCAGCAGATGGACTCGCTGCATATCTGGGTATTCCTAGGCTTCTTGATGCCTATCCAAACCTCCCGCCTAGAGAGTCTGGTCCTTCAGGTGATGCAGCTCAGTCTCAGGACGAGGGACTAGATTACACAGATGAGATAGATACACTTGCTGATCACGAGGTCAGGGACTTGATTGTTGGTCCAGATGCTCCAGTGTATGATGGCTCCAAGAGTATTAGGCAGACAGATTTATCTTCTTTCTTCAAGATTATGAATTTGATCATTGCCAACAATATTGACCCACGGCAGCACAAGACCGAGGTCGGCATGGATCGAGCGAGATTTATGATCCGGGTCGCTCGTGGCATCCCGATCGACCTCGTTGGTTATATATTTGAGAGGATCCGATCAGAGGCACGGTTTATTACGACAGATATACTGCCGTTTGGGATCCTTCTCACTCGATTTTTGCTACATGCCGGGGTTGTGCCCGAATCTGCCGAGCGTTCTCGATTTCCGATGGCACCGATCAACAGCACCACCCTATCACGGAGCACGGGACACTCTAGATTTCGTTTTCGTGGAGCTGTTCCAGATAGGGCTGAGATTCAGAGAGATGGGCAGCCAGGAGATACTGGAGTATCGGCCGGTGAGACATCTACACAGCCTGAGACATCACGCACATATATTCGCGAGGAGCTGGCTGACATATTGCGTGCTGAGATCGGTGTACACACATCAGCAGTGATTGATGCAGTGCATACTGCCATGTCTGAGTTGCGTACAGAGATTATGGCTACCGTCTCTGGGTTACATACAGAGCTTGATGAGTTACGTACAGCGATTAATGCCAATAATGCAACTCAGGTCACAGTTAGTACTCGACTGACACAAGTAGAGACACAATTAGCTGCAGTCGAGGATGTGTGTAGAGACCTCGCATCATAGTTTTTATCTTTTATTTATATTTTCTTTTGTTGTAATTATGAACAATATATATGGCATTTTGATAATTTACTTTATTTGGTTGATTAATATGTATGTGATTGATAATATTTATTTACTAAATATCTTATTTAACGTAAAAGAAATCATTAAAATATTTTAAAATTAATTACATAAAATTAATTAATGAATTTGTATATATGAT